>NW_026992530.1:0-58820 GCF_028769735.1 Zonotrichia leucophrys gambelii
CTCCCTCATTTTGACTATAGCATACTTATAGCAATTATTAAAATTCATCATAGCACAACAATAACCCATTTGAAACCTCACCAAAAATAGCAGCACAACAGAACTCTGCTTAGCATTTAGTGGAGAATTCAGAACAGTTTCTTGGAAAACCAGGAACAGCTTCTCTGATAATTCAACAGCCACCATATGAACGTGGACACTCAGTGAAAGCCAAGAGGGCTTCAGGTGAGCCAAGGCAGTGTTGAATAGGCTGCTGTCACTAAAAAAGCGCATTCAAACTTCACCGGAAATTCCCTCTGAAAATGCAAATTCATATGTGGTTCTTTAGCTATAGGTAGTTCAGCCAAGCCATGGCAGTTTACCAGCACTGGCAGAAAGTTGTTTTAACACTGCAACATCAAACTGTTCTGGAGACTTCACAGTCTGCCTTGGAATGGCTGTAGGTGCCAAGTGGACACAGCTTTTGCTGTGAGAAACTTAAAATCCTCCTTACTGCTCTTCCAGACTCTTTAAAGACAAGGTTTATCTTCCAGCATGAGCACAGCTCTGCATAAGCTCATTGACCCCAAAACCTATAGGCATCAAGGCACCCAGCAGAAATCCTGCACATTCCCACCATGCCAGAGAGAAATGGGCTTATTCTAGGACTGACAAATAGGCAAAATTTTGAGGGGTGAGAGTGGAATGAAAGTAGAAAACTTGAGAAAAGCCTGGTGTTTATAGTTTTGGGAGAAAGGGCAGCAGGACTGTAAGCTGCGTGCTCACCATCTCCTCCTCCAGGTGCACACAGGGATGGAGCAGCCCCAGTGAGTGGTTTCAGGCATTGAAACCACTGTAGACTTGGAATCAATTCACAAGTGAAAATAAAGACAGAAGAATCACAGAATCCCAGACTGGTTTGGGCTGGAGGGACCTCAAAGCCCACCCAGTGCCACCCCTGCCATGGCAGGGACACCTCCCGCTGTCCCAGGCTGCTCCAAGCCCCAGTGTCCAGCCTGGCCTTGGGCACTGCCAGGGATCCAGGGGCAGCCACAGCTGCTCTGGGCACCCTGTGCCAGGGCCTGCCCACCCTCACAGGGAGGAATTTCTTCTTAACATCCGACCAAGTACCTGGTTACAGACACCAGGAACTGTCTCACTCTGCAGCAGGCTGCAGTCAATGTCTGCTGAAATATGACACACAGAATCCACCACAGGTTCCTCCTGCACGCATTGCCTGCACTCCTCTCAGGACACAGCTCTCACAACCAGTCCCAGAGTGCTCCTGCTGCCCAGGAGGAGATGGGAAAGGGCTGTGCCCTGGCTGCAGCCTTGGCAAGAGCTCAGCAAGAGCCATCGGTGTCACCGCAGCCCAAGAGACAGAACAGGGAGAGAATTTCTATTTGCCCTTTGAAGATGAGGAGAGACCAGTTTGTGTCTGAACAGCATTCCTTCACGCCTCCCCATATTATCTAAAAGTAGGAGACTTAGCAATTAAGCAACCTTTAGATGAATAATTGAGTAAAGCTAAAGACTGGAAAGATACCAAAGGCTTCCCTCACAGGACTGCAGAGTGATGCATTGCTTTGCAACTGCAGATAAACCAGACCACAACCAACCTCATTCTCTGGCCATGATTTAAGAGCCAGGAGGAAAAGACTGGAAGCAAGAAAACACCAGCTTACTACAAGTTTTGCCCTGAAACTCCATTGGCACAGGAGCCCCAGGCCTTCCTGCATGATGCTTCGTGATTCCCCAATGCTGTTACAGCCACGCTCAGCTGCTGCACAGCCCATGCATCGTTCACTTGAGCAGCCTGAGCCTGGGAACACCAGAGAGTATTATCAGAGCACAGGGAATGCTGCTCTAATTGTTGGTTTGCAATGTTATGTGGATGAATGATCATCCGGGGAAAGAAACATGGTGTATGTACAGCTAATCTACTTAGAATTTGTTGTAAATTAATCATATTGAATATTAAAACTATTGCCTATTCTCACGTTAAAATAACTCCTCAGTATTTTCATCTGATCTTACCAGAAATGATGAAGCTGGACCTTGCTGTCCACCTCTCCCATTCTTACTTCTTGCACTGCCAGGAAAGTGCTAAATAGATGAATTGCCAGCTCCCTGCAGCACAGAGCTGATCTTCTGGGCCCTGTGACACACAGATGAGGGAGTCAAACCACAGAGGTCTTTGGAGGCTAAAATCCTGTTTCTCTGCGGTGCTCGCAGCAGCTGGTGCCAGGCAAGAGGTGAGCAGCTGCACAGGTGACCCGAGGTCTGTGGGGAGTTGGAAATCCCACATATTTTGTTCATGTGTCAAATCTGGGCTCTGTTTCCTGTGCTCACCCCATAAACTCCATAGGTGAACTCACTAAAAATGGCATCACAGAGATCCCTGCAGATCAGCTAAGTGCAGACACCAGGTCAAAGACTGGACTCATTTACCTTGGAGATCATTTCCAGCTTTTCTGATGCCTGACTCTATAAACTGAAGCTGGTCTTTTGCTCATACTGCATTTTTGTCATAGCTTCTGAATCAATCCCTTCAGAACATCAGCTGAACAAGTATTCCTTTCCAGGCAGCTTCTCACACAGTAGAGGGATGGGCAACAGAAACCACACCATTTTTTTTACAAAAGTGTATCTGTTCTTTTCTAGGACAATTTTGGAATCAAGTGCTGTAGCACAAACATGTTTTTTCAGGTTTACAATAGTCTCTCACCTTTACTGGTTCTGCAAAGCAAATTGGGTGCTGAATACCACTCACACATGAATTAGTGGCCAATTGGCCAAACTTCCTCTTTCTTGTCTCCAGCCCAGCTTTAGCCATGACTCTGCACACTCAGAAATCACAGGGCAATGGAAGACTTGTCCTCTTAACACCAGTAATGCAAGATGACTGCAGATGAAATTTTAATTTCTAATTAATACTTGGTCCCCACTGATGCTCATGAATGTCCCGGCTGTTCAGAGATGTCCCAGCTCCCTCAAACACAACTGCACCAGCCTGGACATCTCATTTCATGGCCCGTGGCAGCAGAAACGCACTGCTACAAGGCTCTGAGGCCAGTGGGCCGCACTACAGAGCCGATAATCTCCAGCAGGGGTTGGAGGAAGAGTTCTGCTTTGAGCTCACCTGAAGATGATCAATAGCTGCACCCACCAAATTTGTTTTGTTGTTGCCCATCAGAACTAAGGAGAAGAATTTCTCAGGAGCTCCTGCCAACCATTGCCGTGAGCTATTTGAACTCATGTCCTTGTCCCTTTCCCAGGTCTGCTGTGTGAGGAGCCACCTCCACAGTGCTGTCAGACACCCTGGGGCCACCAGCCCCTCGCTGGAAGGGTTCCAGCCAGGTACTGCCAGCTCTGTGTGTGCTGGGGATGTCACCTCCTGCACACACACCTTGTAAATGCCCTATAAACCCCCGGCACCGGAGTGGTGTGTGTGCAGTACTATCAAGTTATGTCACTGCTTCCATAATGAAATTATTTCAGTGGGTTGTATGTCAGCTCTAAAACTCTCTTTGGGCTAAAACTTGGCATGTGCACATATGAAAACACATTCACACAGCCTGATTTCTGGGAAGGGAGAGACTATTCATTACTCCTGAATTCTGCACAGGGGCAGAGGGTATTCTCACGGGGAGAAGCTGCAGAGCACCCGCGAGGCCAGTGGGGGAAGGCAGAGACTGCTGGAAATGGGACGGCCACAAACCCACCCATCACTGCCATTGCAGCCTCCTTTCCATCCCCCAGCTCCGGGAAAGGGGGACGGCATCTCGTCTGCTCTTGGGGACGGTGAGTGGAGGGTTACATGGTTTCCCAGCTCTGTCTGAAACTCGGAGGGTACAGGGACACTTCAGAGTCCCCTTGCATAGACTGCTTCAAAGGAGGAGTCCTTGGAAGCTCACTGGCACTAAACCCATCCTTTAAACAAGCTTTGCTTTGCAACAGTTTGGATGCTCCTTGACTGTTACTGCAAACTGCAGAGGGAAAACATGTTGGCAGTGCCAGGACTGTCCTGGGATGTTGTGTTGTTTCTGTAGAAGTTGGACTTTTCTGTTCCCCCTATCATGTAATGGTTCTGTACTGGTTATCTTCTCCTTCCCTTGTGCTGCCAGTTATCCCACCTCCTTCCCAGTTGCCTTGGAGACTAATGTATCCTTTCTCAAATCCCTCCCCGGTGCCCTGTCCGTCACTCAGTGCTCGCACCCTTCTCTCCAGAAACTTCCAGCTAGAGCATTGAGTGATTGGTTCAGGGACCAGGGCCCCACCCTCAAGTTATCCCCATTGGGGTTCTCCCTAAGTCAATCTTTTGTATCCCGCTCCCCTCTAAAACTCTATTCGCCAGAGGGTCGACTCCTCCCCTGTCTCCCTCCCTCCTTAGAAGCTGTTGCAAAGATTTCCCCCCTTCCCTGTCCGGCTGTCGGTTCCTCTGGGACCCAGTGAACCTGGATTCCCCACAGCTGGAGAGCGCTCTCTTTTTTCTGCTGGCTGCAGCCATAAGCCGTGCCACGTCCCACCGCAAGGTGTGGCTGCTGTCACAGCACAGGGCGTTTGCCTCAGGCACTGTCCCAAGCCACGGAGATGGGGACAGTGCTGCCCTGCTGCTAGCGGTGCTGGATAGCTGGCCGGGCCGTGCGAGAAGGACAATCCTTGCCCAGCCTGACCGCTTCACTGGGACATGGCTGCTGTTAAAGAGTGTAAATCCCACTGCTCACAGAGGTCCCTCCTGCAGGGCCCTGCGAGCTTGGCACTGTCACAGGAAGAAGAAATCTGCCGCTGGAAGCTGCATCCAACAGTGCCTGCACAGTTAGTGGGAAGAGGGGAGGGATTTTTAAGAAGCATAAAGAAAAGGGGAGCATAGAGAAAAAGGGAGCCTCCTGCTGTCTCTTGAAATCTCCCCCAGCCTGAACAAGCTCTCCTTGTGGCCAGAGACTTCCAGAAGCAGAATGGGGCAGTGCCTGCTGTAAACACAGCATCCTTCTGATGTCTGCAGCTGCAGGTGTTCGTACACTTGATCTTTTGTGATAAATACTAAGGACATTTCCTTCATACTTACTTTGCAAGTCTTCTAGGAAACACACCAAACTCCAGGCAGTCGTTTGCTGTGATGCTTTGTTCTCTGAATAACACAAAATTCCACCTTTATGTCAGTGTTCCTCTGGTTTGCTGGGTCAAAATCCACATCTGGCCTGATGGAGATGAGTCATTTGCCCGGGTGCTTCCACTCCTGCCCTGAGATGGTCCACATATAGAAAGAAGAAATATAGGGAAAGAACTATAACAACGTATTATCATGTAATCAGGTGGTAAAAAAGGGGAGTATAATTGAAAGTAAGGGTATTTTTCTTTAATTTCATGCAACTATATTTAGTGATATTAGTGGTTTGAGCATTGCTGTACATCCTCCTGTTATGTTTGCCCAATTATCCCCTCATTAAAAAAAACCAAACAATATTAAAAGCAGTAACACTTTTGATTGAATAATTAAAATGAAAAATATAAAATTGGATACAATATAATTTGATTAAAATACGGGATAATTTGGTTCCAATAATAGCGCATAAGCAAGAGATACCGCGGTGTATGGAGTGCAGGGTTCAGTGACCCTTGCCACTTCACGTACAAGCTTGCCAAGTGAAAGTCACCCCTTATATGCCATGTGTCAATGCCGTCTCCTCCTATTTTTGGTTCGTCACTTTTCTGTCTCCGCCTTTATTACCACCTTTACCATGCATGCACCACCACTCGGTTTGGTGGTCGCACAAGTCTTTGGGGGTCGTCACTGATGAAGGCCCTGTAGTCTTCTTCGTTGTCCTTTAATTCACTTTTGGGTTACACATGCGCACCAAGCCAGTACAATGTAAGCCAAGACTAACGTATCACTGCGTATGCATATCAAAGCAATAAGTCCCTTCTAATTAGCATTTTCTTGGACCAACCAGGTTCTTGGTCATTTTTAGCAACTGTATCTTCAGCTTCTTTCCTGTGGTCCTTGAGAACATCTGCTGGGAAAAGGGGGGTGGAGCCCCTCCTTTCCCTCTCCTCTTTGGCATTACTATTTTTAACTTATTTTATTATTTCCAGATATTAGTTACTGTATCAATATTGATTACTGTTTCAATTTTTATCAGCACGAATCATACCTATTTACCACACTCCAAACTAGAAATTATCTGGTTCCACCATGTGGACTCAGGAGAATGTAACAGCTCCATCTTTTCAGGGAGGAGGCAGCACTAGGACCACAGTGATTGTTTCACACAGTAGACCTGAGCACACAATTTGCTCCAGCTCAGAGCATGGGCTCATCCCAGCCTAAGAACTCCTGAAGGCTAAATTATTAGAAATAGCATTACCACAGGATCTATGATGGCTATCATGAGATAATCATCACACATCTGGATTTTTAAGACACAGAGCGTTGTCTGGTGCTTTCCAGTCCCTGGTGACATGACCTAATAGCAACACGTGCCTGGAGCTGCGCTAGTGCAGCACTCTGTGCTGGGGGAAGGAGGCACTGCTGGGCTGGGAGAGCACACAATTGGCAGCCCATGGCTGTGATTTACACAAAGCTGTTTGTGTCTTGCAAATAGATTTCTTTTCCGCCAGTGGTAGGGAGCCAGGAGGTGCACTGGTGAGCAGCAGAACAGAGAACATCCTGGTGCAGAGCCAGGAGCAGGGGAAGGACAAGCCTTCCAGCACAGGGTACTCACATGGCTTTTGAAATGAAGAGCTGCAGCAAATGTGGAAGGGTAAATAAGGCCAGGAAATCTTTTGCTCTATGAATGAACTCCCTGCTATTTATGATGCAGAGTTTCCAGGGATGTTGCTTTGGAGCTGGGCTCCTGCTGGGCAAATGATTCTTCCCAAACTGAGGTGGGTGCCATGTTATCATTCCCTGGCTCTACCTGTCCCTGTCTGGTTGCTCCTCAAAGCTCTGGCTTCAGCCCAATCTTGTGCCTTCTGAGCAGCAAGATTTAAATGGTCCTTATCATTCAAATGACTTAACTTCAGATTGAAATGATTTGATTATTTTAACAACTGATTAAATCAGCTCCCTCTGATCTAATGGTGTTGGTGTCTGGGAACAGTGCAGCCAGGACTGAGATGCTCAGTACAGGCTGCAAAACCTGCTGGAAAAGCACAACAGTATTTAGGTTGTTTATGACATTTTCCTCCCATTTCCTCATGCTGTTCCTGCACCTGTACTGGGTGGGCGAGGCCGTGCATGCCCTTTGAGCAGAGATGAACTTTTGGGGTCAGCTGCCTAATGGCCAGGAGGTGCCAAACTGTTTGGGTCACTGGTGTCCTCTGCCTGCCCTGCAATTCATTGCCACCATTTCTCTCACCTCTTATTTCTTCTCCCTGGTACCTCTGCCACTACTTCAGCTTATCAAACCTTTTTATCTTTTTTTCCTCCCCTCTGGAAGTTGCCGGATCTTCTCTTCTCTTCCCAAGGAAGTGATGTGGGCTCATTTTCCTTCTCCAGTCTTCACACCTGGTTTGTTCCTTCCATGTGCTGGAAGATGCATTGGCACATGGATGTGGAGAAAACATCAGAGAGTGAACCAAGTCATGTACACCAAGAGAGATTAGATTTTGTTATCACTGGGTTGTTTAGAATCATGGAATCAGAGAATCCTTAAAGTTGGGAAAGACCTTTGCAAAAATCAATTCCAACCATCAAGTACCACCATCACTATATTCACCACTAAACCACATCCTGAGTCCCACATCAACATGTCTTCTGAGGGATGGTGATTCTACCAGCGCCCTGGGCAACCTGTTCCAATGCTTTACAACCTTTTCCAAGAAGAAGTGTTCCCTAATTTCCTATCTAAACCTTTCCTGGTGCAAGTTGACACCATTACCTCTTGTCCTGTCCCTGTTCCCATGGGAGCAGAGCCCCACCTGGCTCCACCCTCCTGTCAGGGACTTGTGGAAAGCCATGAGGCTGCCCCTGAGCCTCCTTTTCTCCAGGCTGAAACCTGGAGAAACTCCAACCCACAGTTCGAGTTGATTCAGAGGAACCAGCAAATCTGTTTTAGGTACTGTTAAATGATGCTGGCTGTTCTTAGTAGTAAAAACCAGAAAACAAATGAGATATGCCCAGCAGCTCAGTGTGGTGAGTTGTGCTAGGAAAGAGCCCACTCCAGACTCCAATGGCACAAGCATCAGCACCAGATTCTGCCTGGGATAACCTCTGTGAATTCCTCCCTCACTTAGGCAGCTGAAATAATAACTGATCCACATGAACCAAATCTTCACAGTGGGTACGTTTCTTCCCTACTGTTTCCAAACAAAAATAAAACATAAACAGTGAGAAAATATCTCATCTCTACTAATGAATGGCAGCATGAGAACTCAGCAATATGTTAAGAGAAAATCTCCCTGGTACACTGAATTACACTTTTCCTGGAGTGAAGCAAGAACTCTTGTGATTGAAAAACTCCCTTTCCAGACTCAGACTTTTTTTTTCATACAGTATTAAAAAAAAAGTATAATGTTGCAAAACTCAGCCATGAAAGCAGCGGTAATAATTCTTCCCTAATGCCTCTGAAATCAAGCTCCACTTGGCCTGAATTTTTTCAATTTGGAGTGTGTGTATACACAATATTGCTAACATATCCCTGCAGTAGATGTGTGCAGTGTGTGCTGCAGTGCCCAGCTGCTGGCTCTGTCACCCCAGAAACTGCTGCTCCATCCCCACGGGCTGCAGGCCCCCATGGGCAGGGCGGGGGCGTGGGGGCTGCTCCCCTGCATGGCCTGCCATGGATCCCTTCCCGCTGTTCCGGTCACGGCGTGTCCAGACGTGCAGCCAGAGCCCTCGGCTGCTGAGCCCCAGGACAAGGCTGAGGGAATGCACCTACCATTCTCTTTGAGCAGTTCTCTCACGATGTGCTTCAGGATGTATTTTGGCTCATGGGTTTTGTGGTGTCCTGTGGCTTTGTTTTTTCCGCTCAGAGAACCTTAACAGAAAGTTGTTCTGTTGCAGTAGGCCATTTGTCTCGGTGCAGGGACGACTCGAGACCCTCAATATGAGTGTTCAGCAAGCTCCGTTTATTGAAGAGAACATCAGACACTTATACAGCAAATAATAAGCTTATAAATATTCTTTACGCCAAGCGATCTATTGGTTAAACTGTACCATCAACTCTTCCTCATTCCTTTGGGCCTACATTCTCTATTTCCCACATCTCTCTGTCCACTTGTTATCATACACAGCTAGGCCCAAGGACACCCTATCTTGCAGGTGCAGGACTTGGAATTAGCCATGGCCTTGTACTTTCCCAGTCTAGTCAGCTAAATTCCCAACACACGGGGACACTGCCGGGGGTCCCTGTCCCCCTGTGCCACCCCCAGGGCCCCGGCCCCCTGTCCCCGTGTCAGGCTCTGGGGTCGATCTCGTGGAACATCCTCTGGGGGAGGCTGCGGGGCTGGGGGGACCCGGGGGGACAGGGGACCCCGCTGTGCCCAAGCAGGGTTGGACTGCTCTGGGGGGAGCTGTGAGGGGGGGCCGGGGCAGAGTGACCTCCCCAGTGACCTCACACAGCCCCTGTGATGTCACACAGCCCACTTGTGATGTCACCACGCCACCTATGATGTCACAAATCCTCCATGTGATGTCACTATGTGATGTCAAACAGCTGCTCTGTGATGTCACAGAAGATTCTGTGATGTCACAGAATCACCATGTGAAGTCACTGTCCTGTGATGCCACTGTCTGTTCTGTGATGTCACAGCCGGCTCTCTGATATTACACAGCCACACAGTGATGTCACAACTCACTCTGGTGTCACAGAGCCACCTTCTGTGATGGCAGAATCCCCTCTATGGCCTCACACCCTACTCTGTGGTGTCACAACCCACTCTGTGATGTCACAACCCCCTCAGTGATGTCACAAAACCTTCTCTTCGATGTCATACTCAGGGCAGCGGAAGGGCCTCTCATCTGTGTGAATCCGCTCATGCAGGAGGAGATTGGAGCTGGTGTGAAACCTCTTCCCACAGGTTGGGCACTTGTAGGGCCTCTCCCCAGTGTGGATGCGCCGGTGCCTGATGAGGGTGGAGTTTTGCTTGAAGCCCTTCCCACACTCAGGGCAGCGGAAGGGCCTCTCCTCTGTGTGAATCTGCTGGTGTTTGAGGAGATTTGAGCTGGTCCGAAACCTCTTCTGACACTGGGGACACTCATAGGGCCTCTCCCCAGTGTGGATGCACCGGTGCCTGATGAGTTCTGACCTGTAGCTGCAGCCCTTCCCACATTCCCCACACTCGTAGGCCCATTCCCCGGTGTGGATCATCTGGTGGCTGATCAGGGTGCTGCTCTGCCTGAAGCTCTTCCCACACTGCAAGCACTTGTAGCGCTTCTCTCCATCATGAAGCTGCTCATGGACCACCAGCTCTGAGCTCTGGCTGAAGCTCTGTCCACCTTCCTGAGGTGGAGGGTCTTTCCTCCTCAGAGCACCCCAGACTGGGTTTGGAGCCCCTCTTCCTATGGAATCTGTGGGGATTTTCCTCCCCGTTGGATTCCTGTGCCCTGGAGTCACTCATCACGGCCTCTTCCTCCAGGTTCTGCTGTGGGGATTTGTCCTCCCTGGTCCCAATCCTCAGTCCCTTCTCTGGGGGAAGAAAGACAAGAAGAGGATGGGATTTGCCTCTGTGCCAGAGGGAAGGGGAAGGAGATCCCCCCAGTGCATCCCCAGCAGGACAGGGTTGGCAGCAGGTTTGTCCTGCAGCTGGGGGCTGTGCTGGGCTGGGAGATGGATCAGGAGAGAGGGGCAAAGGGGCACTGACTTCCTCCTCACCTGCCTGGGTGTCCTGGGGATCCTTCCTCTTCCTCGCAGCCGCCTCCTCCATCTGGCAAAGGTTTGGGAATGCGAAATCCTGTTTTGGGAGAATAACAAAGGATGAGCACATTGAGATTTGTACTGGTTTGAAGGCAAACCTGGGGAACGTCTAAACCAGAATTGCAATTAAAAAACAAAATGATGATCAAGACAATGATACAGAAACCCTGCCTTAAACTGACAGAGTCAGGATATAACCTGACACCCTGTTGGTCAGAGTGGTGGCTGCAGTCCTATTAAATGGTGGCTGCAATCCGGTTGGAGTGATGAACGTGATTCTGTCAGAGCAGTGACCCTGTAGAAGGGTCTGGTCTTCCACTGAAGATCCAGTGGTTGTTAGGGAGTTCTTGTCCTCTGGGAATTCAGTAGGCAAGCTGCTCCTGGTGTTGCAAGGCTCAGCTTATATCCAGGTAGGAATGCTTGGATCCTCCCCCTGGGCGGAGCATCCCACAATGGGATGATGGAATTTTATCAGTCCTGCAGTGACACTCAATGGTCCATTCAAAGAAGATATCGCCCCTGGAGGGCGTTATCAGGGGTGAGTCATGGAAGAGATAAAGAACCCTGCCCCACCTGTTTATAGCAGTTGATGAAGGTGGGGATTGAAAACATGCATTTGGTTACATTTTGCATGACAACCTGAAACAGTGGGGTAATCCCTGCTCAGGGGGTGAACACCACCCCCCTTACCCAAACTGGCTCAGGTGTAAAACCCCCACACACAGTGGACAATGTCACACTTGCCCTGCTCCAGGTGAGGTCTCTGTCCCTTGTCACTCATCTTTTCTCTTTCTTTCCATCTCTCTACCTCACATTTACTGTACAATAAAATCCATTTTGCATTTGGTATCGTTAGCACCTTAATTGGGACAGAGGAATCTCTCTAACAATTTGCATAACCAGACTGTGACATTATTTTTGCACAGCGTGTTTAGGCACTGTTCTCTGACCCCAAGTGCCTTTGACAACATCATGGCTCCCTCCACTGACAAGGTTGTGGTTCTCTCTGGAAGAACTCTTGGAAACTTGGACACCGTCCCTCCTTCCTCCTGGGGAGCTTATGGAGCTTATAAAAGTTTTTTCTCTTTATGGGAGAAATGATGAGGAAAATGGCTTTTATGGGTGGCCAGTGTAAAGAAAATAATTTGCTGTCTTTCCTTATAAAGTTGTTAAAATCACTGGAGGAAAGGGAGCAAATGTTACCATTGAGACTGACAAGGTTCAGTCACCCCATGGTGAGGAACAGAAGGCGGCTAAAAGTCCCAGAAGAAGGCCAACTCAAGTTGATAAATTTCGGAATAAGTCCTGAATTCCCAGGTTGGGGGCTTTACCTAATGTGACAATCATTTTTCTCTTTATCCCTGTCACCTTTGTGACTGCTACACAGAGATTTCCATTCCTTTAATAATCTGTATTGGGCCAAATTTCCACTTTCCTGTTATCGGAACCTGCCAGCAGCTGAGCTGGAGATGTGCAAGAAGCAATGAATATTGGAATTGCCACATCACTGCTTGGAATGTCGGTTTATTCATGTTTGGGATTTGTTTGCCCTTTCATCACAAGTTACTTGTGGGAAGACCATATATTCTTCAAAGTGATTTTGCAGAGTCAAGTTTGATTTCTGCCACGTTTATTTTGTCCAGTGCCCAGAGGATGCTCAAGGGGTCTCTGTGCCTCTTGCACTGGGGGATGCTTGGGAGGGGTTTGGGGGTGTTTTTCCTGTCCCTGTCACCCCAGGCCATTCCCCAAGGGGTGTCCCTGCTCCTGTCCCTGTCACCCCAGGCCATTCCTCAGGGGTTCTCCATCATTCTCACCCCAGGGAATGCCTGGGGGGTCTCCCTCCCTCTCATCCCTGTGCCAGGGGGTGCTCGGGGCAGTCTCTGTCCCTCTCAGCCCAGGGGATGCTCGGGGGTCTCTGTCCCCTCACCCTGGGGGATGCTCGGGGGTCTCCATCACTCTGGCCTCAGGCAATGCCTGTGCAGGGCTGGGGACCAGGGGCTCTGTGTCCCTCTCACCGCTGAGGGTGCTCGGGGCTGGGGGGGCTCTCCCACCTTCTCACACCTGGGGAGGCCGGGGGGGTCTCTGTCCCTCTCAGCCCTGCTGTGACCCCACCCAAACATCATCGGGGTCACAGGGACAGAGACACCCCCAAAGCCCCAGAAGGGCTGAACCTGGGAATTCGTTTGGGGCTGAGGATTTAGGAAGGGGCTGGAATTGGGGCTGGGCTTGGAGTTGGGGCTGAGATTTGGACTAGAGCTAGGACTGGGGTTCAGGCTAGACATGGGATTGGCTTTAGGGATGCGGTTGGGATAGATGAGTTTGGGACTGGGATGAGAATAAATACAGAACTGAGTGTGTCTAAACATGGAGTGAGATTGAGACCAGGATTGTGGTCAGGTTTGGGATTGAGCTCACCCAAAGCGGGACAGGGGGGGGTGTCACAGCAGGAAGGTTTGGGGAGAATCCTGGTTTGGGGAAAAACAAGGTGTGAATGCCTTGGGTTGGGGATTCCTCCCACCTAAGTCTAACTCTAGAAGTCACCTGCTGTGCATAAAAACCTCCAAAAATCAAGAGTGAGTGAAAAAAAAAAACCACGAGGAGTTTCCCATTTCCAGTCTCATCCCTCTGGGGTTCTGGTGGCCCCCTCTCTCCGGTCTGCCGGGGATCCCATGTGTCCTGGGGATTCCCCCCCTCCAGGGTCCTACTTTTGGATTCTGGGAGGTTCTGGGGTCCCAAGGTCCCCCTCCCCAGCCTCCCCTCAAGCTAACCACTTGGGGTTCCCCCTTCTTTCCAACACTCTGTCCTGGTTTAGGGAAAATTTGGGAGATACCCTCCTAAAGCAGTTTCCTCTAGAATGCCGATTCAGCAGCCCCACCCTCAGCCAGTCCGGGAAAATATTTACGGGGAGAAAAGTCTAAAAAAACTTTATTTTACAGGCAAAGCATTCACCAGCACAAAAATTGAACAATATTAAGCAATAAAACCTCCTACTGCTCAAAAATAGATGACAGACTCCGAAAGTCCCTCCTTGGGTTGTAGCTCGGCCCACTCACAGTCTTATCAGTGTCTTATCAGTGTCTTATCAGTCTATTATCAGTCTATTATCAGTCCGTCCAGCGCTGGAAATGCCTCGGCCCAGGTCCGTCCCGGTGGGCCTCAGGCGGGACCTGCCGATGGTGTTCTGGTTGTTCAGTCCAGAGCAGGTTTGAACAGCTCCAAAGAAAAAGAAAAATCAAACTGCAGGGAACTTCTCTGCCTCAGAGTCCTAAAAACTGACTAAAAGCAAAGGAGAGCTCTGTCCTGCTGTCTGTCCATCCAGGAGCTGGAATGTAGAGGAGTGAGTGCAGTTTCTGAAAACAAACTGCAGATTCTTCCTCCTCCCCTTCGCTCTCAGAACCAGCCTTAAAGGTGCAGAACTCATTCAGGGCTAGACAGACCGATGGGGTACGAGCATCATGAAGTCACTCCAGGACACCCCTGTCAGGGTCAGGGGGTCCCGTCCCCGCCTCATCTCCGCGCTGCCGGGGGTCCCCCAGCTCCAGTATCGCCCCTTCCCCTCTCCCCGCCCCGGGGGTCCCCCGTTCCACAGCCCCGGCTCTCACGGGGATCCCCAAAACCAATGTCCCGCCCCGTCGGTACCGGGCCATCCCCACGTGGACCCCCCGGGACCCTCCCGAGGGGCGATTGCGGCTCCTCTCCCCCCGAAAAAGCTCCTCTTGGGGAGCCCGGCGATATCCGGGGGTCGAGTCCGGGATCTGCCGGCTCCGAACACTCTCCAAAAAATCCTCCTGGAGACCCCTGGCTGGAGCCGGGGCGAGCTCGGCCTCCGCCCTCCCCTGCGGCTCGGGGCTGGGGGCGATGCTCCCGGGGCAGGGGCTGCTGCAGGCTCGGCGTGCGGGCGCTGCGAGCGCCGCGATTCTCCCGCTCCCGCTGCAGCTCCTCCTCTCCCTCCTCTTCCTCCCGCATTTCCTCCGCTCCCAGGCCGGACCCCCCTTTCACACCGCTCTGCCCCGCGGCCCCGCAGCACCGGCTCCTGGGTGGGGGAGCCCCCGATCGGCCCCAGGGCTGGGCAGGGGGCTCGGGGACCCCCCCGGGGCGGATCCGTCCCCCCGGCCCGAGCCCCAAATTCCGCTCCGGGGCCGCTGGGCTCTGCGGGTCCGCCTGGCAACCGGTGAGTCATCGGCGAGAAAAGCTCTGGTTGGCTGAAAATTGTTTACCACGTCTTCTGATTGGCTGGAATTGTGAAGGGCGCTGCGCCCTGCCGGTGTCCCTGGGAGCTGCGGAGTCCAGGCGGGAGCCTTTTCCTGTTTCTTTCTGTTCTCTGAGACCTCTTCCCGATTTCTTTCTCTCCCTTTATCCTCCTCATGTCTTGTTCTGTTCAGTCCACGTTCAATAATCGTCGGTTGCGTTCCCACGCTCTCATTCACTCCTTCACTGGGGCAGAGGCGTCTCTCCCTCGCGAGGTCGTAATCCATGGGAAGGGTCCCTTCCCATTCCAGTCCTTCCAGGACTCGCTTCTATTTCCTCCCTCCCTCTGCTTCCAGAAGGGAAGGTGCTGGAAAATGTCCATCAAAGCCACCTTTGCTGTGTGCTCTGGGAGCCCACAGAGCTGCTGGATCTTCTCCCCTTGGGAGAGAAGCTCCTTGGGAGGCACGGCAGGAACAGCACCCTGGGAGCCTCGGGAATGCCCCTCTGGGATCCACGGCACACACTGCCAGGGTGTGGAATTCCAGTTCTCAGCTATGAAAAGATGTTCCTGCCCTTGAGGGCAAAGCTGTCAAGAAGGAGCCAAAAGCCAAGTGGAGCAAGATCTTACAGTGGCATTTCACTGCCAGCCTTCATAACTTCACCCATGGCTGCTGTAGCTCCTGAATTGGGAATTAAATCCAGGCACGGTCTTTGGTGTGAGCTGCCCTGGGTCAAGGGAGACACTGAGAGAGAAACAGAGCAGGGGAAGAGAGGCAGGAGAGAAAGGAGGGCACAAACACAATCAGCTGAGAAGGTGGCACTCTGAAAACAGATCAGAACTGACTGAAAAGGAATATAACAGAAAGAAATAATTTTGCATCTTTTAGTTACTATCAAAATACAATTTCTTCCCTTTCTCACAAACCTCTTGCCAGTGTCATTCAGCAGGGCTGTCAAAAAGTCCTTAACTCTGGGTGGATGTTCCAGGCTGCAGCCACAAGGAAAGAGGGAATGGGGATTTTCCTGCTCCTGGGGAGTTTGACATCCTCAGCTGAGGAGAGGAGGAGGCACCAGAAGAAAAGGGCAGCCGGGCTTCACCCTTCCTCTGGAAAGAGGGGGGGAAATCTCTCCTCCTGTCTGCAGCTGCTCCCACAGGGATGTGAGGGCTGATCCCAGAGCCCCAAAGGTCACAGTCAGGGCTGCCCTCAGGGAATGCTCGCCTGGTATGGAGGGGCAGTGTGGGAGCACCTGGATCTTGGGGTACCCAGCTGCCCCTCATGTTTGGAGGTGCCTGAGGAGGGCTGGGATGATGCCAGGGACATCCTGCAGTGACATCCCCTCTGTCCCGCTCTGGGTGAGCTCAGTCCCAAACCTGACCCTGACCCTGGTCTCAGTCTCACTCCATGTTTAGACACACTCACAGTTCTGTTCTCACTATTCTCATCCCAGCCTGACTCGTCTATCCCCAGACCCAATCCCAACCCCAGCCCTAAAACCAATCCCATGTCTCGCCTTAACCTCAATCCTAGCTCTAATCCAAATCTCAGCCCCAACTCCAATCCCAGCCCCAATTCCAGCCCCTTCCTAAATCCTCAGCCCCAAACCAAATCCCAGGTTCAGCCCTTCTGGGGGTTTGGGGGTGTCTCTGTCCCTGTGACCCCGATGATGTTTGGGTGGGGTCACAGCAGGGCTGAGAGGGACAGAGACCCCCCCGGCCTCCCCAGGTGTGAGAAGGTCGGAGAGCCCCCCCAGCCCCTCCCAAGCATCCCCCAGGGTGAGAGGCACAGAGACCCCTTGAGCATCCCCAAGGCACTGGACAAAATAAACTTGGCAGAAATAAAACTTTATCCTACATTAAATACCTTGATGAATATTTGATTTCCCATAAGTCACATATGATGAAAACACAAATCCCAAACACAAATAAACTGACAATAGAAGCAATTCTGTTGCAATTCCAAGTTACATTGGTTCCTGAATAGCTACAGCTCAGCAGCTGCCAGGTTCCAATAAAAGCAAAGTGCAAATTTGGCCCAATACAAATATTATTAAAAGGAAGGGGAAACTCAGTGTAGCTGTCAAAAAGCTGACAAGGATGAAGAGAATAATGTTTCTAAGATTTGATAAAGCCCCCAAGCCTGTGAATTCCAGAGTTATTTGGGAATTTAGCTACTTGAGCTGGACTTTTTGTGGGACTTTCAGCAGCCCCTTATGTTCTTCACATTGGAGTGAATGAACCTTGTCAGTCTCGCTGGTAACATTTTCTCCCTTTCCTCCAGTGATTTTAACAAACTTTTCAAGGAAGGACAAGAAAATATTTTCTTTTTCACTGGCCACTTACAAAAGCAGTTTTCCTCATCATTTCTCCCATAAGTTCCCCGGGAGGAAGGAGGGACTGTGCCCAAGTTTCCAAGAGTTCTTCCAGAAAGAACAACAACATCCTCAGAGAAGGGAACCATGCTCTTGTAAAAGGCACTTGGAGTCAGAGAACATTGCCCTGAACTCACTGTGCCAAAATAATGTCACAGTATAGTTACTCAAATTGTTATAGAGATTCCTCTGCCCAATTAAGGTGCTAATGAGGCCACATCCAAAGTGTACTTTATTGAACAGTAAATATGAGGTAGAGAGAGAGATGGAAAGAAAGAGAAAAGAGGAGAGAGCAAGGGAGTGACAGGGAGAGAGACCTCCCCTGGAGCAGGGCAAGTGTGACATTATCTCCTGTGTGTGTGACCTTCCCAGGGTGGGGGTTTTGCACCTGAGCCAGTTTGGGTAAGGGGGGTGGTGTTCACCCCCTGAGCAGGGATTACCCCACTGTTCCAGGTTGTCATGCAAAATGTAACCAAATGCATGTTTTTAATCCCCATGTTCATCAACTGCCATAAACAGGTGGGGCAGGGTTCTCTATCTCTTCCATGACTCAGCCCTGATAACGCCCTGCAGGGGAGATATCTTCTGTGAATGGGCCATTGTGTCACTGCAGGACTGATAAAATTCCATCCTCCCATTGTGGGATGCTCCGCCCAGGGGGAGGAACCAAGCATTCCTACCTGGATATAAGCTGAGCCTTGCTACAACCAGGAGCAGCTTGCCTACTGGATTGCCAGAGGACAAGAGCTCCATAACCACCACTGGACCTCCAGAGGAAGACCAGACCCTTCTACAGGATCACTGCTCTGACAGAATCACGTTGATCACTCCAACAGGACTGCAGCCACCATTTAATGGGACGGCTGCCACCACTCTGACCAACAGGGTGTCAGGTTATATCCTGACTCTGTCAGTTTAAGGCCGTGTTTCTATATCGTTGCCTTGATCTTCATTTTCTTTTAAATTGTAATTCTGATTTAGACCCTCCCCAGGTTTGCCTTCAAACCAGTACAAAAAAACTCAATGTACTCATTCCTTGTTTTCCTCCCAAAACAGAATTTCCCAGTCCCAAACCTTTGCCAGATGGAAACGGAGGCTGTGAGGAACAGGAAGGTTCCCCGGGACACCCAGGCAAGTGAGGAGGAAGTCAGTGCCCCTTTCCCCCTCTCTCCTGCTCCATCTCCCAGCCCAGCACAGCCCCCGGCTGCAGGACAACCCTGCTGCCAACCCCGTCCTGCTGGGGATGCACTGGGGGGATCTCCTTCCCCTTTCCTGTGGCACGAAGGCAAATCCCATCCTCTCCTTGTCTTTCCTCCCCCAGACAAGAAGCTGAGGATTGGAACCAGGGAGGACAAATCCCCACAGCAGAACCTTGTGGAAGAGGCCATTATGAGTGAGTTTAGGGCACAGGAATCCAACAGGGATGAAAATCCCCAGAGATTCCACAGGAAGAGGCGCTCCAAACCCAGCCCAGTGTGCTCTGAGGAGGAAAGACCCTCCCTTAGCCAGGAAGGTGGGCAGAGCTTCAGCCAGAGCTCAGAGCTGGTGGTCCATGAGCAGCTTCATGATGGAGAGAAGCCCCACAAGTGCTTGCAGTGTGGGAAGAGCTTCAGGCAGAGACACCACCTGATCAGCCACCAGATGATCCACACCGGGGAATGGCCCTACAAGTGTGGGGAGTGTGGGAAGGGCTTCAGCTACAGATCCGCCCTTGTGACCCACCAACGCATCCACACTGGAGAGAGGCCCTACGAGTGTCCCCAGTGTGGGAAAAGCTTCACCACCAGCTCTCACTTGACCAGACACCAACGGAGGCACCGGTAAGGGAAGCCCTGCAAATGCCACAAATGCAGGAACAGCTTCATGCACCACTCCAGCTTCATCCCCCATGAGAGGGCCCACCTTGGGAAGATCCCTGGTGATCCAGTTTCTCTGTGGTCCATGCTGGGAAGACACCTGTCCCTTTTCCTGCCCATACCAGTGTCATGATGTGGCATTGAAAAACATGAGGGTCTTGCCATGGCTGTGTCATTACATTCACTCCCACGTCAGAGAATTTTCAGGTGCAGAAAAGGGACACACTCTCTCTCTCTCCCTGAGAAGAAGTGTGTCCTTTCCAGATAGGGGAAATTGTGGCCAGGAAGACCCAGTGAGTTGTGTTTTAGTTTTCCCAGTAAACTTCTTCATTTATCCCTTCTGTTATCAATATTGTTTCGGTTCTGTTTGTCCCTTATCTTGTTCCTGTTCCTAATAAATTATTCTTATCCCAGACTGGACCTTTGCCTTTGTGCTTTCCATGGGAGGTGAGAGGGCAGCGAGGGCAGCGCAGTTTTAGCGGGGGCGGGAAACTGAGGAATCCCATCCCTGAACCCTAGCCCCTGGAAACCGAGCATCCCAGCTGCTCCCAGCCCTGGTGGCCATGGCAACAGCCGTGGGAGCGGGTCCCTGGCTGGGGCTGTGGGAACCTCTTCCCTCTGGTGCCCAGGGACAGGAGTGGAGGGAACGGCTGCAGCTGAGTCAGGGCAGGCTCAGGTTGGATGTCAGGAAAAGGTTTTTGCCCAGAGGCTGCTGGGGCCCTGCCCAGGCTCCCCAGGGAAGGGTCCCAGCTCCAGGGCTCTCTGAGCTGCAGCAGCGTTGGGACAGCGCTGCCAGGCCCAGGCTGGCATTGTTGGGGTGTCCTGTGCAGGGCCAGCAATTGGACTGGAGGATCCTGATGGGTCCCTCCCAGCTCAGCCAATTCTGTGGCTCTGGGATCCCATGAGCCTGGGGATGGGGCTGCCAATGGTTGCCATGGCAACGGGCTCTGGCTGCAGGCCTGAGCTGGTGTCCATGGCAACCACCCCTGGCATGGAGTCTCCATGGAGCTGCCAAGGGACTGACCATAGCAACAGGGGGCTTGTGATGGTTGCCATGGAAACTGACCATAGCAGCAGGGGGCTGGTGATGGTTGCCTGCTAAGGATCAGATTTGTCACAGGCCCGCAGAGGGGTTCCTTGGGGACTTTCCAAGAGTCTCTAGGCTGTTCCATAGCTGGAATGTCACAGGCACAGACTGGGGCTCCATGGAGACCTCCCAGGGCTTTCTGGGGATGGTAAAGAGCCCTGTGGTCAGAGGCAGTCACAGCCATTCCATGGTGACATCCCAGGGGACCTTGTGCTGGAAAGGCACCGATCTGTCACAGGCACTCACAGGGGCTCCACGGTGACATCCCAGGAGTCCCCAGGCTGCCAAAGAGCCGGGATGTCCCAGAGACTCAAAGGGGTTCCTGTCATGGGCACAGAGGGAGCTTCAGGCAAAGGCTTTATTTCTTTATTGAAAAAATTCTGCTAAATCATGAGGTGGAGAAATGACACTGAACAGCCACCATAGATCCTCAAACCCCTGCAGGGCTCCTAGACTTCTAAAATTCCTTCAAAGAGAGGAGACTGGGAGCGGCTGGATCCAGTCCCAGCCCCTGACTTTGTCAAAGGTGTAAAGGATTGGAGAGGTGGAATTGAACCTTTAACCCAATTTGTCCCACAGAGTTAATGATGGGATACCCGATAGATTTATATAAATATTCCTCTAATTGATTCTAATCATGATTAGAAGAAAGAACTTAACTACATTCATTTACTCCGCAGTTCATTAGCTATAACAATTATTAGAATATAGTTCTATAGGCAGCAATTTTGAAGTCAGCAGGGCCTTTCTGGAGTTGTTGGAGCCCATTGCAGGCAGAGCCTCCTGCTCCAGCAGGAACTGCCTTTCCTGTGCCATGAGCAGGGCAGGTCCCGGTGCAGGAAAAGCCCCAGGCCAGCCCCAGCACAGGGAAGGGCTCGGGCACAAGGGAGGAGTGCCGTGCTGGGAGCTGTGCCAGGGGGAGCCTGAGGCACCAAAGGCACCTTGGCAGCAGCAGCTGCTTGCAGGCCATGGCCAGAAGCCTCCCTTGGCAGCCCGGCCTGGTGGCCACCCCTGCAGAGCTGCTGCCTCAGGGCTCATTCCTGGCTGGGCTCTGAAAAGCCTCTTCTGCTCCAGGAGCCTGACTGGGAAGCCATTGGCCTCAGCACCTTGGGGACAAGATATTAATGACAAAACTCTTCATGGCAGCAGAGCCAAGGCAGGGGCAGAAAAAATGAGAGAGCCAGGCCCTGGGGACAGGGCTGCCATGGTGATGGCTGTGAGGTCACTGCCCCTGCAGCAGCCTGGGGCCCTCAGCAGACATTCTGGCCAGAAGCATTGTGAGGGCTCCCAGCACATCAGAGAACCCACTGAACAGGAATTCTGTCCCTGGGGATGAGAGGGTTTCACTGGGTCAGGCTGCACAAAGTTCCTGCTCCTAGACAATTCCTGTGATGGGAAATCCACTTCTCTGGAATAACTGTTGCGGTTTTGTGCCATTCTTATAATTGTAAAATATTTCCTCCTTCTTACAAATGTAAATCCACCCCCATTCAATTTAAAGATATTGACCTTCCGTCACTGCAAGATTTCGGAGAAAATAATCTTGATCACTATTTTTCCATTTTCACAGACTTTGGAGAGGACACAAAATCTTCCAGGATGCAGGCCTCATCACATAACCAGGATGTAGAAGCTGATAGCTCTGGGGTCAGTGGGGCAGAGACTGAGGACAGAACAGGAGTAGCCTGGGAGGGATGGAAGGGTGAGATTCTGGAGCTTTTCTTCATAGAGGATATAAGCATGAGAAGAAAAAAATTGCACCAAGGGCAGCTGGTGATGCCCAGACTGGACACCAAGAGAAAAGAATTTCACTGCCAGGGCAGGGCTGTGGGGCAGCACTTCCCCAGCAGGGGCCTGGAGCAGCCCAAGGCTTTGTGTTTGCAGGGAGGGGCAGGCAGGAGGCAGAGCTGTCAGCAAAGGAAGGGGCCAGACAGGTTGGGCAGCCAGGGGATGCTGACAGCCTGCAGGGACAGAGGTGCAGGTTTGCTCAGCATCAGACACATCTTTCCCTTGCTTGTCCCCATCTGTCATCAATGCCACCTGTGTTCTCCTCTACCTGGAACCTGGGGACACTTTCTCAGTCCTGTCCCTCAGATGAATCTATTTATATTATGAGAAATTTTAGTGTTTCAATCACTTTTGGAATTCCTCAGAAATTTGTGAGCACACTCTGAGGGACTGAGTCTGATGCAAAGAGCATCAAAGCCCTAGAGGGTGATCAAAGTCCCTGTGCTGTGTCTGTGCTGCTGAGCTGGGCCGGGCTCCTGGCCCAGAGGCAGCTCCTGGCAAGGGCAGCGCTGCAGAGAGACAGCTCTGGCCAGGAGCAGCTCCTGTGCACAGCCCAGCAGGGCTGGGGCACTGCCAGGGACCCTCAGGGACACCAGCAGGGCACAGACAGAGCTCACAGGGGCTCAGCACTGGCAGGGGCTGTGGGATGTCCCAGAGGGGGATGTGTCACAGCAGCTCCTCTGTGGCTGTGTCATAGAGGCACAGAGCAGCTGTGATGTCAGCCAGGGGCTGTGTAAAAGCACAGAGTGGGTTGTGTGAGGTCACAGATTGGGCTATGACATCACAGACTTTTTTGTGTGAGGTCATCAAGCAGCTACACCATCATAGAGGGGATTCTGTGACATCACAGAGAAGGCTTTGACATCATGGCATGGCTGTATGACATCATAGAGAAGCCTATAAGATCAAAGTGTGTGCTGTGACATTACAGAATGCCAGTATGACACTACAGACAGGATTTTTTTGACAACAGAGATCTGGCTGTGACACCACAGAACAGACAATGACATCACTTGGTGACTTTTTGACATCACAGAATCTTCTGTGACATCACAGCACAGCTGTATGACATCAGAGAGTGATGCCACAGAGCTGGCTCTGAGACATCACAAGGGTGTGATGTGATATCCCAGAGTGGGCTGTGACATCACAGGAGGCTGTGTGATATCAGAAGGGCTGTGTGACATCACAGGGGCAGTGTGAGGTCACTGGGGAGGTCACTCTGCCCCGGCCCCCCTCACAGCTCCCCCCAGAGCAGTCCAACCCTGCTCGTGCACAGCAGGGTCCCCTGTCCCCCCGGGTCCCCCCGTCCCCGGCCCCACAGCCTCCCCCAGAGGATGTTCCACGAGATCGACCCCAGAGCCTGACACGGGGATGGGGGCCAGGGCCCTGGGGGTGGCACAGGGGAACAGGGACCCCCCGGCAGCATCCCCGTGTCCCCCAGGGCCAGAGCCTGGGCCAGGGCTCCTTCACCCTGTTACGAACGAGGGTTGAGAGCGCTGAAAAAATCCCTAGCAAGGGAGCAGCAAAAACCAGATTTAATATTAGGGACAGCACCACAGAATTCCTTGGCAAGAGTTGCTCTGCCCCTGACTGGACACTTCAGGCACACCAAGGAAACAAAGCAACAACAAAAGCAAAGAAAATCCAGGCAGTCAAATCACAAATTAACCGAGAACTGTCCCTGTGTGTGTGTGTGTATGACACAAGGATAGTGAGGGCAAGGATAAAAGGAATATGGCCTAAAGCTTAAAAGAGCTCAAACTTAACAGTACTTAACTTATACCTTAACCCTAACTGATGCCTTAAACTTCACAATTTAGCAAAAGAGCGGCACTTAACAGTATTTGACCTAACTAATAACGCATGACTTAGCAATTTACTAGAGTAACACTTAACATTATTTAACTTAGCTAATAACTTAAACATAACAGCTTAGCAAAAGATTTAACTTAGCTTAGACCTCGTGACTTAACATTACTTACTTATATCTGGATATCTGACTGACTCAGCTATCCAAGACTCTCCAACGCCTCAGAGAACAGCATTTCTGCCACATTTCCCCAACACAGGCACTCCTGTGTGCACACAGACACCAAGAGTCAGTGCAAGGCACCTGGGAGAAATTCCCCTGAGGGCAGGCAATGCTCACTGTGGATCCTTTGGCATCTCCCCAGCAAAGGGCAAAGGGCTGAGCCTGGAGGAGTGGGGGGATCGGCCCAGGCTCCATCGTTGTTCAGGATCCCCAAGTGCAGCAAACGGGAGAGTTCCCGGCTGGGAGAGGCCCCACTCAGAGGGAGTCGCTGGCCCAGGAGAGCTCCAAGGCTCCTTTTGGAGCGCTGTTTGCAGGGCCCCAAGAGAGGGGCTTCAGTCCCAGCAATGGTTCATCCTGGCCACACTTGGCATCAACAGCTTTCTTTGGCAGTGTGAGAACAGGGATGTTGTGCCACGGAGGGAACAAAAACAGTTCCCAGGGCTGCTCCTCCAGGAACCAGGAGCTGGTTGGGCAGCAGCAGTGCCTGGAGCACACAGTGTTTGTGATGAGCTGCAGAGGAGCTGAGCCCAGGGGCTGTTGGCCAAGGCCGAGGCCCAAGGAGCATTTCTCAGCTGGCAGGGCGGCCTGAGAAGGGGAGGGAGGAATGCAGCAGCACAGGGCCGTGGAACCAAGAGAGCATTGTGACAGTGTGGGCCCTGTAGGAGCAAGGGACCATTGTGATACTGTGGGGCATTGTGAGACCAAGGGACCATTGTGACACGGTGGGGTCCTGTGAGACCAAGGGACCATTGTGACACTGTGGGGCCTCATTGAATCATGGAGAGCACTGTGACATTGCTGGGCCTCATTAAGCCAAGGGGACAGTACTGACGCTTTGGGGCTCCATGGAATGTAGGGATCATTGTGACACTGAGAGGCCCCATCAAACCAAGGGTCCTTTGTGACACCATGAGGTCTCATGGAATGATGGAGACCATTGTGACGCTTTGGGGTGTCATGGAACCAAAGGACCTTTGTGACACTGTGAGACCCCACGGAGCCAAAAGTACATTGTGACATTGCAAGGCCTCATGGAACCATGGAGAGACCAATAAGGCACTTCACAACCTCATGGTTCCAAGGGTTCATTGTGACACTGCAGGGCAGCATGGAACCAAAGATCCAGGGTGACACAGAGGGGACTCCTGTCATCAACGGTCCATTGTGACACTGTGGAGCCAAAGGAGACTTTTGTGACTGCAAATCCCCAGGGTCTAAAGGTCCATTGTGACATTGCAGGGCATATGGAATATAAAAGTCATGTAACATTGTGGGGCCTGGGGAACCATGGAGACCATTGTGACACGCAAGGCTCATGGAACCTTTGGGACCATTGTGACACTGCAGGGCCTTCTGGAACATGGGGGCCACTGAGACACTGTGGGACACCGTAGAAACAAGTCACCTTTATGGCACTGTGGGGCATCATGGATCCAAGGCACCATTGTGACACTGTGAGGCCCCACAATACCAAGGGAACACGGAGCAGGTCTGCCTGGTTTGGCCTCCCAGGGGCCACCTGACTGATCCAGCTGACCTTGGCGTTTTGAGGGCCTCTTCTGCTATTGAAACACTGGGGCTCCATACTTTCCCTTCTATGGAAAAGAACTCGTCTTCTCCTCCAGGCACCCATGGCCAGAATTGGGATTTTACCTCCAAACTTCCTTATATCCAGGGATTGTTCCAAAAGGAATATTGCCAGGACATGTCTGGCTGGCAATGGTTTCACAAGGATCACCTCTCTTCTATCCCAAAAACCCCTGGGAAGGCTCCATGCTTTCCTTCCTATGGGAAAGAACTGTCCTGCTTCTCCAGGTGCCCATGGCTGAGATTGGGGTTCCACCTCCAAAATTCCCTATATCCAAATACTGATCCCAGACAAAATCTGCCATTACTGGCAGGTCTTACTGGCCTTGGCCTTGTGAGGCTCTCACCTGCCTTCCAAACACTGGGGTCTGTGCTTTCCTTCCTATGGAAAAGAGCTGTCCTTCTCAGCCAGGTGCCCCTGGCCAGAACTGGGTTCCACCTCCAGCATTCCCAGTTGTGACAGACTGGAGGAGATTGCTGGCTCAAAACATTTCCTGTGTGGGGGAGGAAGGGGCAGGTCCAGCCTTACCCTGCCCTGGAGCCCCAATCCCCCCAGAGCCTCTATCCCAGCCCAGCAGTGTCTGCCAGTCCCTGGCACAGCACAGGCAATGCTCCACAGCCACCTCTGCAGCCCCCAGCCCAGCTCCTGAGGGACCAAATGAGCCCAAGTCCCACCTGGGGGAAGGGCCCAGGAAGACCAAGGGGTATAGAAGGCTGACCACAAGGCAAGCACACATTTTGACCATACCTCCTCTTGGAATTTCCATCAGAACATAGCTGAACTCCAGGGTTTAGTAGCTGTGTGTGTGCTTCTCTAATTTTTTTGTTTCTTTCTCTCTTTCTGTGTCTTCTTCTAATTCCCTGCTCTTGCAAATTTTGATTAACATTCCATTAAACAGGCTTAGACTTTGTCAAGTTGAATGGGCCAAGTTAATGCAAAATGTTTTCTTGATTGATTGAATGCTATATTGAACTATTTGCCAAGTGTCTCTAATTTTCTAAAGTTGCCAGTAAAGTCTTTTTTGTTGTTTTGAGCTCCTGAGATTCTCTTCTTGGTATTTCTCCAGTGTGTCCAATTCAGAGAACACAAACATCTGTAATTCTTTTTAAATATCTCATTGAGAGAGTTGTTTGTGGAATGGGGGTCAGGCTTGTGTGTCCTGCTTGGCCCAGCCCAGGCAGGGCTTTCCCAGCCACATTCCACACTCCCTTTCCCAGCTGGAGCCGCTGGTGCCTCTGAGTTGTGCTGCCCCAGCCCCAGGGGCGCTCTCCTTTTCTGTCCATTCACCCATGGTCTCTGGGCAGGGATGGCCTCAGTGGGGGCTGCTGACATCCTCAGCACCTTGGAGGCTGCTGCTGAATTTTCCTGCTCCAGAGGCTTGTTCAGCCTTCAGCTCTTCAGTGCAGGAATTCAGTGTCCCAGGGCTCATTACCATTCACAACACCTGAACAAGCCAAGCCTCTGGGAACAATTTGATTTTAATTTTCAATTCTTTTGTGGTTAATTCAACAGATCTCAGTAGTATATAAAAAGTGCATGCATTATATTTAAAAAAACAGTGAGAATAAATTTTTTACGTCCTGTTTAGTTTTTTTCCCTGTTAATACATTGATATGTGAAATCTCCAATTGTCACTGAATCAAAGTACATCCTCATGCAGTTTGAGTAGATATGAACATCAAGACCCTTCATGGCTGACAATCAATCAGACTCTGTCCCTACACCCACTCCACCATTTCCCCCATCCAAGCCCTGGCACTCAGAGCAGCCTTGTGAAAATCTGAGCTCCCTCCAGCCCAGGCTGCACCTGCAGCTTTCAGCTCCTTGGCTCCAACTCCCACCTGCTTTCCTTGGAGAAGGAGCTGCCTGAGACACAGAGGGATGTTCATTTATTGTCAGCCAGCAAAGCCAAGGGAAGGCACAGCTCCATCAAAGGCAGAAGTCATTCCTCTGCTGGATATTAAATCTGCTTTCCACAGCAGAGAGTCTCAGAGCAATGGAAACCACCTTCTGTGTCCAGCACAGATCCCAAGGTCCCCCCAAACCCTCCCTGCACTGATTCTGCCCAGATTTGCTCTTTGCACACTTGAGTCACACACTGAAGTCAGGAGCTCCCTCCATGCGCAGAGGGAGGAAAAGAGAGAAAGGGGATGAAGAGCTCTCTTGTGCAGAGCCAAGGTCCAAGTGCAGCTCCTGAAGTGGGAAGCACAACTCAACAGGTTTGTGTCCTTTGGGCTCAGGGACTGGTGACACTCAGAGGCACAGAAAGGTTTCTTGCCAACAAACACAAGTCGAACATTTGAACAGTTTAATAACTATCATGGTTATTAATAACTATCACAGTTTAATAACTATCATATTTTAATAACTATCATGGTTAGCTCTTTCCACGGCTCTCTGGGATGTCCCAGCTGCATCTGACATGTCCACCATTCCCCAGGGATTGTCGTATAGCAAGAGTTTTGGACAAAGATATAAGAAATGGCAATTCTGTGATAGATATAAACACCATTAGGATGCTATCTAATGTGATATTTATTTGAATTTCAGAAAGATTTGACAACTCCCTGATGTTCAAAGCATGAAACCAGTCAGTTGAGAGGCACTTGAATGACCAGAGAGCATCTGGAGGAGAAAATCTGGGAGCAATGGAAAGGACATAGATGCAGCTGCTCTAAATGAACAGATGTTCTTAGGGTCATTTCAACAGGAGAGCTGGAAACGCCTGAAGGGAGAGGGTCATTAAATATTATACTGAATGTTGGTGGCAAAGGCAGAGGGAAAGATGAGTATTTCTTCTCTTGCCATCAGAAGAAGAATCCAGTAGATCCAGGAAATTCCTGTTACTGGTGGGAAAACATTGCCATTTCTCCAAAATTTTCAAATGACCCAGACAATAAAGATTCGCTTGTATATTATGAAACTAACAGGTATTAAAACCTGTGCCCCTATCCAGGCATATATCAGCTGTGTGCCCTTTAACAGGCAGTGCCACTTGTGCCCTGAGGTGCCCAGCTGGGATTGGATCTCTCCAAGAGCACCTGAGGGAGAGCAGAGCACCTTGCAAGCTGCAGGTCCCTGACAGCCCTGCAGGGCTCCTGTCCCATCAACATCTGCTCTGCTCCAGTCTGAAACAGGCCCCAGCATGGTGCTGGGATCATCAGAGAGCTGAGGTGTGTGCTTGAATTCAATGCCCTCCCCCCATCCTGCAGCAGGTCTGCATTTCCCTCCTGCAGCCTTGGTCTCCAGCCCAGCCATGGAGGCTCTTTGGGCTCTGCAATGTTGCTACAGCCCCAAGGGCAGCTGAGCTCTGCCTTTGGCACAGTCAGGCCTGGCCAGCGCAGGCCATGCTCAGCAATTGCTTGTGTGTGCCTGGCCTTGCTGTCAGCCCCGGCAGTGGCTGCGTGGCCCCTTTGTGGCCCTGTGCTGGCCCAGCCATGGTGGCCCAGCCCCTGTGCAGGCCCAGCCCAGGCCAGGAGCATTGCGGCTGGGAACGGCCCCTGTGCCGTGGTGCCCACAGCAGCCTTGGGGCTCTGTGCCCCATGGCCTCCCTGCTGGGCAGCCTCTGCCAGCTCCTGCAGAGCCCATGGCACCTGTGGGACTGCACAGACAGACCTGCCCCGGGCTCTGCCAGCCTCTCGGCCAGCAGAGAAGCAGCCAGGGCTGGCCATGGCTGGGAACAGGCCCTGAGCCCTGCAGGAGGATGGAGCTGGGCCACAGCCAAACTCAGCCCAGGCCAAAGATGGCCTCAGCAGACAGGGCTGCCAAGGGCTGGGCACAGAGGCTGGCACTGACAAATGTCCTGGGCACCCTCCCTGCTCTGTCCATGCCACCAAGGGCACAGAGCAGCCTCCTCTCTGGGCCACTTGCCTGTTTGCAATGCCTTGCACAGGCGCTGGCCCTGCCCCACAAGGCCTGGCCTGAGTCCTGCCCCTGCACGCTCAGCCAGGCTGAGATGGACACTGATGGTTTCTGGGCCAGGCTCTCTGAGCCCAGCCCAGCTCCCTGCAAGCTCTGCCAGCTGCCCTGAGCTCTGGGCAGCACCAAGGGCCTCTCCCCAGCCCAGCCCAGCCCAGCCGGCTCTGGCCCCACAGCTCTGCTCAGGCCAGGCTGCTCTGGGCGCTGCCCCACGGCCTCAGCCCCTGGCAAGGGCACAGCAGCAGCTGCAGCTGCCACAGGACTCAGCCCCAGCCATGGGGGAAGGTGCTTGGCCAAGGCCATAGGAGGCTCCCTGGCTGCCCTGCTCCCCTCAGGCTGAGGTGCTGAGAGCTCTGCAGCCCCTGCTGCCATCCCATCTGCCCAGGGCAGCACAAGAGCCCCGGTCTTGGGGCCCTGAAGAGCTACTCCTGCTCCAGGCCCAGGGCCCCTGCCAAAGCTGGGGCAGCCACAAAGCTGTGTCCATTTCTGTTCATTGCTGCTCTGATTTGGATGGATCCTCAGCCACTTGGAGGTTGCTAATGAATTTTGCTATTCCAGAAGCCTCTTCTTTCTTGAGCTCTTCAGGAATTCACTGAAAAAGACTCATACATACGTGTTCAAAACACCTGAACAAAAAAAACCCAAAAACCCTGGGAGTAATTTAAATGTTCAACTCTTCACTGGTTAATTGAAGAGATTTCAGTAGTTTATTTAATGTGACTATATTGTATTGAAAACAATGCAGAGAGAACATTTTTGTCGTGTTTTCGTTTCCTCTTATAGATGGTTATCAGCAATGTCCAATTTATATTGACCCCCAACACCTTCTAATGCAGTCTGAACAGATGTGAAAATCAAGACCCTTTATGCCTGACAAGCAATCACGCTTTGTCCCCTCTCCCTCCCCACCAATTCTCTCATCCAACCCATGGAACTCCTATGGATCAGGGATGGCCAGCAGGAGCAGGGCAGGGATTCTTCCGCTGTGCACAGCACTGCTTGGGCAGCAGCTCGAGTGCTGTTGACAGTTCTGGGCCCCCAATTTAGGAAGGACATGGAAGGGCTGGAGCGTGTCCAGAGAAGGGCAACAAGGCTGGGGAGGGGTCTGGAGCACAAGTCCTGTGAGGAGTGGCTGAGGGATCTGGGGTTGTTTATCCTGGAGAAGAGGAGGCCCAGGGGAGACAAGACGGTGTCAGGCCATGGGTTGGACTTGATTATCTCCAAGGTCTTTTCCTTGGAGATAATCAGAAGCTTGCTGATTCTGGGATTCTCTGAAACCACCCTTGGAGCAGTTGCAGGATGAGCCCTGGGCCTCCTCTTCATGAGCTCCAGCAGCCCAGGTCCCTCAGCTTCTCCTGCCAGCCCCAAAGCCCATCCTGTCAGTCCTGCAGAGCCTCTGCAGCTCCTCCTCACAGCCCAGAACAGGGAGCCCCAGAGGCAGACACAGCAGCCCAGATATGCCTCCCTGGCATGGGGTGTCTCTGGCAAGGGAGCAGCACCAGGCACTGCAGGAGCCTGCAGAAAATTCCTGCAGCACTTGTAGGATGATCCTGCTGCCCAAGGGACGTTCCCATGGGGCCAAATCAGGAACTGCAATGGGGAGTGGGGCCAGAGAGGAAATGGCAAACAGGGATGGGCTGTGTGCAGGGGAGGGAACAGGGGTGGGCAGTAGGAAGACATTTGTATCAGGAAGAGGAAAGAAAGCAAAGGTGAAGCCGAGGAAATGCTCAGGGCAGTTTGGGGGTGGCTGCCAGGCAGCCCTGGCTCTGAGCAACAGCGTCAGCAGTGGGACAGGAAACTCCCAGCTGAGGGGAACAAACTTTCCGGCTGACTGCAGAGGCCAGGACAAAGCTGAGTGGTTTCCCTGGTGTCCCCAAACCCTTGCTGGCCCCAGGGGCTGATGGCATTTGTGTTCCCTCAGGTTCATGTCCCCACACCAACAGCATGGGGGTGCTCTTGCCTGCTGTGTGCAATGCAAACAGGGGCTGCTGAGCCAGTGCTGCCGTGTCTGTGCCTGCAAGGATGGGGCACCTGTGTGAGCTGGGGGAGAGGCCAGGGCTGCAGAGGGGGGATGTTGTTGGCAGCTCCATGAGGACGCTCTGGGACGCTGCCCTGGGCTGTGCAGTGCACTGGGGATGGATCAGCCCCTGCTCTGCTGCTCCTTCCCCTCTGCCCCAGGGCCCTTGCAGAGCCCCAGCCATGCTGTTTGCCCCCAGCCTGCCCACGGCCAGCCTGGGGCTGCTTACGGGGCTTTTCTGTGCTGAGCATTGGCCTGGGCGTGTTCTTGAGAGAGCCTGGGCAAGGAGCCTGGAGCCCCCAGGGCCTGGCCTGAGGCGTCAGCGCTGCCCCAGCAGTGCCCATGGCCTGTCCCTGCTGCAGCCCCGGCACTGCCACGCCCAGGACTGTGCCCGGCCCCGAGACCACTCAGGCCCTGCACCAACACCAGGGCTACCAGGGCAGCGGGGCAGGGCCACGGCAGCAGCACTGGCAACACCAAGTGCTGCTGCTGCTGGGCACAGCTGCTGTGCCAGCACTGATCTGCCCCCAGCTCTGCACACAGACATTGCTGCTGCAGCTCACAAACAAGGGGGAAATCTGGTGAAACAGATTTCAACAAAAGGGGAATCTGGTGAAAACTCTGCTGGGAGAGCCTTTATTCTCTCTAAAGGCACTGAGAGAACAGCTCCTCATGTACACAGTCTGAGGCCACAGTAAAGGTTGAAAGAAAAAAAGAAGAGAAATGGCACAAACACTGACCTTCCTTTGTTGTAAATAATAGATAAAAAAAAAAAAAACAAACCAAAAGAAAGACAAAAACAAATCGATGACCAAACCCACATAGTATCAAACATCACTTTTATTACAAGTCATTTGCAGAATTTGGCAACCAGTTTAATGTTTCTGAAACCATCCAGTCATCAGTGTCCACACTGCAGCCTTGAGCTCCTGGTTCCTCAGGCTGTAGATGAGGGGGTTCAGGGTTGGAGGCACCACCGAGTACAGAACTGATAGGGCCAGATCCAGGGATGGGGAGGAGATGGAGAGGGGCTTCAGGTAGGCAAAAATGACAGTGCTGATAAACAGGGAGAGCACGACCAGGTGAGGGAGGCAGGTGGAAAAGGCTTTGTGCCGTCCTTGCTCAGAGGGGATCCTCAGCACAGCCCTGAAGATCTGCACATAGGAGAAAACAATGAACACAAAACAACCAAATGCTAAACAGGCACTAAAAGCAAGAAGCCCAACTTCCTTGAAGTAGGAGTGTGAGCAGGAGAGCTTGAGGATCTGTGGAACCTCACAGAAGAACTGGCCCAGGGCATTGCCATGGCACAGGGGCAGGGAAAATGTATTGGCTGTGTGCAGCAGAGCATTGAGAAAGGCACTGGCCCAGGCAGCTGCTGCCATGTGGGCACAAGCTCTGCTGCCCAGGAGGTTCTCGTAGTGCAGGGGTTTGCAGATGGACACGTAGCGGTCATAGCACATGACAGTCAGAAGGAAAAATTCTGCAGAGATGAAGAACATAAAGTAAAGGAGCTGAGCAGCACATCCTGTGTAGGAGATGTTCCTGGTGTCCCAGAGGGAATTGTGCATGGCTTTGGGGACAGTGGTGCAGATGGAGCCCAGGTCAGCGAGGGCCAGGTTGAGCAGGAAGAAGAACATGGGTGTGTGCAGGTGGTGGCCGCAGGCTACGGCGCTGATGATGAGGCCGTTGCCCAGGAGGGCAGCCAGGGAGATGCCCAGCAAGAGGCAGAAGTGCAGGAGCTGCAGCTGCTGCGTGTCTGCCAATGCCAGCAGGAGGAAGTGGCTGATGGAGCTGCTGTTGGACATTTCTTCATTCTGGACATTTTGAGTTGTTCAAAGACAACAATTTAGACAACATACCTTCAGTCAATCCTATGCTATTTTCTTACACAAGCACACAAAAATTGCTTCTCTTCTTTTGGGGAAATTTCATTTATCTTTTTTTTTTTCAGTGTAGTTTTGGGTTGCTAAGTAACTGTGTGTTTTTTAGAAGGGACAGAGGAAGTCCTGTTCTTAGCATTGCTCTCACCCGGAACACTGGGGAGCCCAGAGGGAAAACAAGGCTCCCTGTTGCCCAGTGCACTCAGACCTGCTGGTCCAACACAGGTGCGCTTTGGTCATTTCGCCTCTCTCTAGTAACGGATATACAAATTTAAAACTGCATGTAACAATAACGTGGCCTTTCTGAACAACCCAGTTTCAAAATCACTCTCTTCAACTCTTCTCTCTTTCCCTGCGCAGCTAGACATGGAGGGATGCAAAGGGTTGTTCTGGCTCTCTGCTGCCTGGAGTTGTGCCTACTGGGAGCTGGTTCTCTCTATCCAAGCCTTGTCCCTGCCAGCGCTGCCAGAGCCCAGCCCAGCCCTGGGGGCTCAGCTCTGCCCTGCACACCGTCCCAGCACAGGGCACTGCCCAGGGGCCTCTCCCTGGCAGCAGGGCCTTAAGGGCAAGGAAGACAAACAAAATGCTGCAAGCCAAGGCACTGCTGCTGCTGTCTGTAGGGAGAGGAGGCTGAGGAGGCACTTTCTGAGGGAGATCTGAGGCCCATCTGCTGATGTCGAGGGTGACAGTGCAGGAGTGTCAGTGACACAGCCAAAGCTGACAGCCCCTTTCCCTTCCCTTAAGGAGAAAGCTGAGAGCAGCCCTGGCCATGCAGCACCATCTCCACAGCAGGAGGAATCTGCCCTGATGGGGGTGGCTCCTTCAGCCTCCAACTTCTCCCCTGCAGCGTCCATGGGGAGCTGCCAGGCAGGCTGAGAGCTGCCCCTGGCAGGTGGCACATGCCCTGGGCTGGCCAAGAGCCCTGAGGGCTGCAGGAGCTGCTCTGCAGGACAGTCCTGGGCAGCCCTGGCTGCAGCCCCAGTTTCACCCCTTGCAGCCGTCCCTGGCAGCAGGAGCCGTCCTGCCCTGTCCCTCTGACGGTGCCCAGGGCAGCCCCGCTCTGCAGCACATCCTCCTCCTGCTCCTCCTGTGCCAGAGAGAACCTGGGAGAGTCCTCCTGACACATCCCCCAGGCTTTGGGGTGTGCTGGCTTCAGGAGATCCCTCCAGGAGCCCAGGGGACATTGCCCTGCACCCACACACTCACCATGCACAGGGCTGTGAAGATGTTTCTCCAAGTGAAGTCTCAGCTCAATGTCTTCCCAATCCTGATTGCCTTCAGCCTGTCTCTGCCTGGCTCCTGTCCCCTCAGTGCCTGCAGGCAGAGCCCTCAGCCCTGCTGGGCTGGGAGAGGAGCTGGTGCTGGGAAGAGCTGTTCCTTTAAAGCTCAGCAGCACAGACACAGCACAAGGATTTTAATGAGCCTCTTGGGTCTTTCGTGTTGCTTACATCAGACTCAGTCCCTGAGAGTATCTTCAAAAAACTTCTCAAGAACTTGAAGCGAAATTTACACTCCAAAGTTTATCAAGTTTTAATGGGTCCCTCTGAGGGACACGACTGAGAAAGTGTCCCCAGGTTCCAGTTAGAGCAGAACACTGGACGCAGTGATGTGATTTATTAAAAATACATGGATATTGATCTAGTACCGATATCCAACAGTGATGGACAAAGACTCTCTAACACTTTAAATTTAGAAAGTGTATGTTTATTGCGATGCTGGGCAGTGTGCGTGATAGCTGGGACAAGGAGGCAATGAGGCCCCAGGCCTGCATGGGCTACTTGTTTCCTGCTCCTGCCTCAGGCCCAGGCCCAGCAGCCATGGCCAAAGTGCTGCCCAAGTTGGCTCTGGCAGGGCTGTCTTGCAGCTGCTGCCCATCCCTGTGCCCTGTGCAGCCCAGGCTGTCCCACGGTGTCCCTGCCCTGCGCTTCTGTCCCTGCAGGCTGTCGGCATCCCCCAGCTGCCCCACATGGCTGGGCCCTTCCTTTGCTGAGAGCTCTGCCTCCTGCCTGCCTCTGCCTGCCCACATAAAGCCTTGGGCTGCTCCAGACTCCTTCTGGGGGATGTGTTGCACCACAGTCCTGCCCCGAGACAGAAATTCCTATCTCCTCAGGGCCAGTCTTGGCCTCCCCTTCTGTATTTGTGGTATAATTACTCTGTCTGGCTGTTTCCTACTATGGAGAAAAAGCTTTACCATTTCTGAATCCACCCTTCCAGCCCTTCCAGGTCACTCCTGTTTTGTCCTCAGTCACTTCTCACCTGAGCCCTGGGCCATCAGTCTACACGGGTTATGTCCTTGAGGCCTGCAAACCCCAGCTTGGGAGATCTTTGGGACCTCTCTATGGTGTTTTCAGATGAAAACATTCTGTTCATAGTCTAAGAATACCACTAGAGGCCAAGGCCAGGCTAACGCGTCTGTCCTGGCAGGTTTTGTCTTGCAGCACTCCTGGGATAGATGGAATTTTGGCTGCCAAATTCCAATTTTTGCCATGGCCTCTGAACAAGAAGGCCATTTTTTTTTCCACAGGAAAGAAGGCACACAGCCCTGCTACTTCTGAGGCAGATGAGATGTGGCCACCAGAGGCCAAGGCCAGGCGGAGCTGGCAGGTTTTTTTCTGGGTATCTTTCCCTTGCATACAGGAAATTTTTAGGGGAGAGTACCAATTTTGTCCATGGGTGTCTGAAAAGAGAGACAGTTCTTTCCATAGGAAGGAAAGCATGGAGCCCCAGTGTTTCATGGGCAGATGAGAGGCAGCCCTTGACATTCCAAGATCAGCCAGACCTGTCAGGTCCCCCCTGAAAGGCCACATCAGCCAGAGCTTTTCCATGTTCCTCTCATTCCATGGGGCCCCACAATGTCCCAGTGTTTCCCTTGCTTCCATGGGTCCCTGAGGTGTCACAGTGGCCCCTTGGTTACACAAGGCCCTGAAGGGTCATAATGTTCTCCATGGTTCCACGAGGCCCCACTGAGCCATGATGGTGTCTTGGTTCCATGAGGCACTGGTGTCACCATGGTATCTCAAAGTGTCACAATGGTCTCCATGGTTCCACCAGGCCCTCACAGTGTCACCGTGGTCTCCATAGGAAGGAAACAACCAAGCCCCAGTGTTCCAGGGGAAGATGAGGGGCAGCCACCAGAGTCCAAGGGCAGCCAGATTAGACAGAGCTGGCAGATTTTGTCTGGGAGCCAGCCTTGCATATAGGAAATTGTAGAGGCAGAATACCAGTTTCATGTCCCATTGTCGGCTGTTTTGATGGCCTGGAAAGGCTCGGGATAGTCTTGGTGGCAGCCTGCTCCCCAAAGGACGAAAGGAGTCTTCAGGTTTTTTCGGTCTTCAGTGTTTATTAATTTTTTATCTACAGTATCTTCTCTCGGCCCGACAGAGGTCCGCACAGCACGTCAGCCATGAGCACACTGCGTGTCCTCGGGGCGGTCAGTTATCTTTATACCCAAAACTACGTATAAGATATTTACCTTTTCCCCGCAATACCTTTCACCCTTATTGACAAGTGTGCCTTTAGTAAAAACCAGTGCCAAAGTGCCACCACCACCACAGAAGATGGAAGACAAGAAGAAGAAGAAGAAGGACAGGACACGCCCCAATTCCTCCATGTTGTCTCCCTAACACCCCCCTGTACCGAAATTCTAAACCCTGTGTTTCACACCATAAACAATCTATCTCTTCACCATTTATCCCCTGTGATTTTCCCATCCTCATACAGATGATGTTTCCTGTGCTGGGTCAAAGTCCAACCACCAGACACTTCTGGCCACATTCCAGGACCTCCGAGCCCCCCAAGGGTTGTCTCAGTGTCTCAGCACATCAGGCCTGCTGTGCTGAGATCCCACAGTTTCAGACATGGACATCTGGATGAGAAGGACGTTTTTTTCCCCTAGGAAGGAATGCACGGAACACTGGTGTTTCAGGGCCAGGTGAAAGGCTGCCATCCTTGGCCAAGGCCAGCCAGACCTCTCTGTCCTGGCAGCTTCTGTCTGAAAGCAGCCCTTGGGAATTTTGCTAGTGGAATCAAAATTTTGGCCATTTCTGCATTGGTAAGAAGAACAGTTCTTTTCCATTGGAAGGAAGGCACGGAGCCCCAAGTGTTTCAGGGGCAGAAGCAGAGAGAGAAGACTCCTGAGAGGCCAAAACAGCCAGACCTGTTTGTCCTGGCAGCTTTCATCATGGAGGAATCCATGGACACATGGAATTTAGGAGGTGGAATCTCAGTTTTGACCATGGGCACCTGATAGACATGGATGGTTTTTCCATAAGAAAGAAAAGTGTGAAATCCAAGTTTCTTGGAAGAAGATGAGAGGTGACCACCCATGGGCCAAGAGAGCCCAATCTGTCTCTCCTGACACCTTTCATCTGGGGGAAATCCTTCGATGTAGGGAATTTTGGACGAGGAATCTCAATATTGGCTGTGGGCACCAGGACAGGAAGGAGAGTTCTTTTCCTTAGGATGGAAAGCACAGAGCCCAGCATTTCAAAGGCAGATGAGAGACAGCTCTTCAGAAACCAAGGCCAGCCAGACTTGTCCCTCCTGGCAGTTTTTGTCTGGGAGAAATCCCTGGATATAGGGAATTCTGGAGGTGTTTTCCCAACTTTGGCCATGGGTGCCTGGATGTGAAAGGTGCTTTCTTTCCCATAAAAGCACATGGTCCCAGTGTTTCAAAGGCAGATGAGAGGTGGCTCCCAGGTGTCCAAGCCAGCCAGATCTGTCTGTCCTGGCAGATTTCATCTGAGAACAATCTTCGCATATATGGAAATTTGGAGGAGGAATCCTGATTTTGGCCATGGGCACCTGAAGGAGGACAGTTCTGTCCATAGGGAGGAGAGCCCAGAGCCCCAGTGCTCCAAGGGCTGATGAGCAGCAGCCCTCTCCATGGCAGGGTCAGCTGGACTTGTCAGGTGGCCCCAGGTGTCCCAGCCAGCCAGTCCTTAATGCCTTGAGAGGCTGCCTAGAACAGAGGCTGGACAGTGTTACAGGAATAAAGTAGGGATTTATTAAAAGGCCTTCAAAGGATACACCTTGGGCAGTACAAGAGCCCGGCTAAGGGTACACTCAAGATGGACAATGGGTCACACATTTTTACACTTTTGTAAGTTTTGGTCCACTTCTATATTGAGGCTAATTATCCAATTACAGCTTCAGGGTGTGAAGTCGCATCCTCCCAGTCTGCTCTCCTCAATTCACTGTTTGCACTTTTTGGGCCTGAAGGTGCCGCAGTGTCCTTTACTCTCCTAGGTTTCTAGGTTTCCTACTTCAGTTATGGAGAAATATTTCAAAGAGCTTCTAAAAGATATGCACTCCTATTTTAATGGATGTATTTTATTACTGCTGTCTTTGGAGCAGAGACAATTGCAGCATTCTGTGATTGATACTGACCCAGGGTCTCTCCTCAGCAGCTCTGGCCTGCTCACAGAAGCTGTGCCTTGAGCTCTGACCCAGTGTGGACAACCTTGCTCCACATTGCCCAGCCCCATCCTGTCTGTCCTCACTCCCCTGGGACCTTCTGTGCTTGGAGAGCTGGCTGCACGCAGCCTAAGAGGGGTTTTCCCTTTTTGTAGTTTTTGAAGCAACTTAAAACTCCTGAGTTTCCCCACTGCAAACAGACACACTGCTCAAGTGTTTGCCAAGACCAAGCTGCCACCAAAAACCTTCCTCTCACCCAAGGCAGAACTGTGCAGGAAATGTTTTAGACCTTTGCACTCCGTGGTTCCATGAGGCCTTGCTCTGTGGCAATGGACTTGTGGTTCCATGAGGTTCTGTACTCAACAGTGGTATCCTTAGTTCCAAGTGTCACCATGGTCCTTTGATTCCACGGGGCCCTGCTGTGTCACAATGGGCTCCATGATTCCATGATTAATGCAAAAGCTTTGCATAAACAATGAGCACCACCATGGCCTCCTTGGATCGGCATTGTCGCAACAAACAATGGGTTCCATGAGATCCCAAACTGTCACAATGGATATTTGGCTCCATGTGGCCCCTCTGTGTCACAAAGGACCCTTGGTTCCATCAAGCCCCACAGTGTCACAGGGTTTCCTTGGTTCCATGTGCTCCAAAATGTCACAGGGTTTTTTCTTTTCCTGCAGAAACCAGCAGCAAACCCCAGTGCCAGGGTCAAATGTCTGGCAAGAAGGAGCAAGGGGGAACATTTGGAGTGATGGATTTTGCCTTCCCAGGTCTCAGTGAAATGGGATGGGGCCCTGCTGTCCTGAAGATGGCTGAACACCAGCCTGCCCATGGGAGCGGGGTAAAAGACAAAAGCCTCTGTCCATGGAACTGCAATAGCAGAGAGGTCAGGAGACAGCTAGGTTTAAAAGACTCTCACCAGCACAGGAAACATCAACCTAGACATTTTCTTGAAAGCTGACATTTTAGACCATTCTTTTATACAGACATGGACCACCAAATACCAAGTTAAACAGTTTTGGCTTTCTCTGGGCCCTGAGACCAGCTGGAATCTTTTCAGCAGTCGGTGCTGTTCCATCCTGTTATAAATGATCAAATCGATAGCCAAACTCATAAGAAAATTTAGCAAAGATTTATTAATTTGTCTGAGAGACCAAAATTCAGTCATCGAGACCACCTCAGCCAAGGGTCAGCATTGAGCCCAGGATCAGCACTAGGTGAACACGGATCTGACCTCTGAATGTCAGAGTCTCCCCCTGTTCATGAATGCTGCTTTGTGCAGCAAGTTCTTATACAGTTTATTCTTCCTGAGGCAGAAATGACCGAATGTTCTTTGTGTCTCTTCACATGCAGAACTGTGGCTTTACATGTGCAGAGGTAGACAAAGACTCAGTCCAGGTGTCTCGATGTTGTCAGTCGACTCCGGGGAAGTCAACATTCACATGCATCAGGGTGATGCTGTCGATTATCTTGGTAGATGTAATCATCAAGGTGATAATCACTCTTAGGTGGACCCAGCGACCCAGGGAAGCCAGCGATTATCATCCTGGAAACTTCTATTCTTACGTTAAAACCCCAATGTTTATCTCAACGAACATCCAGGAACTAGATATGAATAAGACACTGCTCCTGGCCAGGATGGTGAAAAGACAAAGTGTGGATTTTACAATATTTTATACATTAATAGCATGAATTATCTCTATCATATACTACAATCCCTTCCCATTTATATCACTAATTTAATTCATGCTCTCAAATTGCTAAATTTTTCATTTTCTACTTCTACCTGCCACCATTGAGGGTCTTTCACAGAGTGCTCCTTTACACTATTCTGTACTCCCCTTGTGGAACACCCTGTTGTCCCATATTATTCACATTCGCTTTTGCTTGTTTCTCGAACTTTGCCAATACTTCAGCAGCATTGCTGGCATGCTTCCTTTCTCCCAGTCACATGATTTTAGATGTGTTGCCTCCGGAAGTTCCCTCCAGATCCACGGGAATTATCGCTATCTGCATTCCCTGGACCACGGAGTGGATCAGTCTAAAAAAGCATGGAATTAGACAAGGCAGGAATAGGATTCCAGCTACTGAACAGAGCACAAAAAACATCACTTTGTTCCACCAGGCCCCATCAAACAATTTGTCCCACCATGAAGATTGTAAAATCGAGTTCCATTTTTGAACTGGGACATGGGCCACCTTTTTGATCTCGGCCGCCAAACCTCTTATGGTTTCCCCATAATCATCAATTTCAATAAAACATTCTGATTTGTTAAACTTTCCACACACTCCCCCTTCTTCGTCCAGCAAATAGTCTAAAGTTATTCGATTCTGGTACACAAATGCCCATACCTGAGTGTGCTGCTGACTAAGTAAATCCAGGGCCTCAGAGGTGTGATTTGAAACAATTTCCACCACTGTCTGCAGCCGAATCAGCTGGTTCAGTAGATAAATCGGAGTCCTACACCCGTAGCTTCCATCCTGGGCCCATGTGGCCAGTCCATAATAATCAATTATTCTTGCCGCCAGCCACTCTTCCTTCTCCCAGGCTTGCTTACCACTTATCAGTGGTATCATCATTTTGAGGTTTCTTCTCTCCCTTCTCAGGGTCCTGTATAATGGAGCCCCTAGCAGATTACTTTTTGTTTGAGGGCGAGTAAAGAATACCGGCCAAATCATGCCCAGAGTGCATGATCCCTTCCACCTTGGGGGTAACTCAGTGTATGCCTTCTTTCCACAAATCCAATAAATTCCATCTAGGGCTTTCCATCGAATGTTTATTTTCCCTGGGACTCCCAGTACTTTCTCAGGCCTTCCAAGGATTGAAAAGGGTTGACTCCAGGATTTTTGATCCAACACAGTCCTATCCTTTTGTTCCATTCACAATTTGTCCCATGAGAGCAGTCACTGCTCGTGCAGGAGTCACATTCTCCACCATGATCCCCTGGGTCTGACTGGCTGCTTTCTGAACAAATTCTGGGGAGCTGGACACCATCTGGAGAAGGACCCGAGCAACCTCATCCACCTCAGAGTCCATGTCCTTCTTCAAGGTGACAGAGAGCTCTCCCAGAGTGACAATGGCAGAGCAGGACACCTTGGAATGGAGGTTGGTCACCTGGGGAAGTTATGAGGGGAAACATAGGAATCACCTTGAAAAGAAAACCAGTTGCCTTCAACAGAAATCCCAGGAAAAGACAACACGTCCCACTGTGTCCAGAGGAACATACAAGTACAAGAAGAGCAGGAGAGCACAAGCACAGAAAGGCACTTACTCTGGCACCAATTTCTGGCCTCAGACCTGCTCACTGCAGGCCTAAAATAAAAATTTCATTCAGTGTTCTACTTAACCCTTCTAAAATGTCCACAGCTTTGATTTTAGGCCCTTTTACTAGAAAATTAAAGCAAGGGCTGCTTTCAAATCATAAATGCACAGGTGATAATGATAAAAGAGTCAGGTGCTCCTGTTCAAAAAACCAACACCAGCAGTTGAAGCACTCAGCCAAGAAATAGAAAACACAGGCTCAGGTCTACAGAATAATTTGCAGTGTTGAATTACAGCTTGGGCAGAGATTGGGACTCTGGCAAATAATGTCATTAGTGTCTCAGTTTTTGAATTTGCACATTGCATTATAAAGGCACCACACTCAAAGATGAGTGTCAGATACCCGACCTGCCAGTAAATACAGCTGCATGTACCCACAGATCCTACAGATAGCTGACAGACATTAGAAATCTCAGGCAGAAATGAAGGCAGACTCTGAGAACACATGGAGATGAGCAAGCACATACCTACTCTACACACCATGTATGAAGTATGGGGGACAATTCAGAACAATGTTCTCACCTTGCTGGTAACTGCCAAGCAAACCCCACCAAGTCTGCAAAGCAGGACCTCTGAATGGGACCCAGCCAGGTGTTTGATGGTGAAGAGTCCCTTCTCCCTCAGCTCCCTGAAAGGCAGAAGATTGATTTTTCTCTCCACCAAGGCAGCACCCTCTGAAATGACCAGGCTGGCAGCTCAGTGAACAATGGGAGGTGCTTTTCAAGGAGTGCTTAATGAAATCATGGAACGCGTTGCCCCAGGATGCTGTGGCTGTCAAAAGCATTCACAAACCCAAGAGGCAAAGAGAGGGGTTTCAGAGTGGCCATTTGAGAAGACAGCCTTTCTGAAATCTCTGGCACATGAGGCCCCTCTGTCACTGCTTCCTAGGAGCTGTGAGACCGGGCCATGCTGCTGTTTGTTGTCACCTCCCTGTACCTGTCCCTGAGACACAGTGCCACAGGCTGTTATTGGGGCATTTTCCTTCTTTGCCAGCCCCAGCAGGCATTCAGCAGGGAGAGTCTGCACTGGCTCTCTGGAGCTGAGTTTCCACTCTATGATCTCGGCCTCTCTGTCACCTCATCCACTCCCCCTCACACATTCCCCAAAAAGCAGCAGGATGTCTGCTGGGACCACCTCAGCCTGCAGGAAGGCCAAGTGGGTCCTGGCCTCTCCTGACCCACAGCACAGCTTTCTTTCATTCCAGTATGGAAATATAAAACTGCATTATCACATCACACAGAGGGCCAGGAGCTTTTTATTTTGGCTGCAAGTGTCCACAGGGCATTGGGGAAGAGGAGAAAAAGAGTGTTTTACAGCAAGCAACCCGGCTGCTCAGGCAGGATGGTAGGAAAAGTGTCTGGAAGCTGCTTTTTAGGACTTTGGTTGTTCTGCCGAAGCTTCTGACAGAGCTGATGGGCAGATCCCAGAGCTGTGGAGAGTTCCAGGGAAATTTGTCCTTGGATCTGTCTACGAATGCTCTCCCAGGCATGAACTGCCATCTGTGTCCTGTCCATGTGTTACTGCCTTGACTGTTGAGTGTCTGAGGTGCCTCTTGAGGCTGCTATGGACCTCCTTCACCAAGGAATGGATTGTGATACAACATCCCTTCCTGCTTGTATTTGGGCACTGACAGAGCCTGGACCACTCTGGCTGGAGCTTGGGCTCTGGGCAAGCAAGATTGCAAATGAGAGCAGCTCATGGTCCTCAGCTCTTCCCTGCTGCTGGGACAGACAGAGATGGCCATGGGGACAGAATGGAGATGCCCCATCTGCCAGGTCACTAAGAAGGATGTGAGTTTTTCTCTGCCCTGTCACCACCAGTTCTGCCTGGGCTGCATCCTGCAGTGGGCAGAGAGAAATCCAGCGCTCCCACTCTGCAGAAGAATGATAGAAGCTGTCAGGTTTTCTGAGTAGGGTGAACAGGTCTACATACAATTTGCCATCAGCTCCCCCAAACAATTGCTAGAGTCCAGCAGGGAGAGAGCCTGGCCACCTTGCTGAAAGCAACCCCCCAGACCCTGTGATGGCTGCTCCATCTTCCCCACAGGGAACCCTGTCCCCAGCTGAGCAGGGGCTGCAGGACCAGAGCCTGTGCATGGCCTCCTGCCCAAGGTGTGGGCCGAAATTTTCAAATCACAATGTCATCTGCTGGACCAAAGGTGGCCCTGGCTGCAGCAGAAGCTGGAGGGCATATGCCAGCACCAGAGATGGCTGGTTAAGGAATTCATAGAGCAGCATCCTGCACGCCCTCTGTGCCTGGGGTCAAGTTTCCAAAATCTTGGTGCCAGTACTGCAGCTTCTCCTCTGTAGCAGTCAGAATTGCTGCTAGCATAGTCCAGGGTAAAGAAGCAAAAAGGTCCTTTGCATAATCTCCACAGATGTTTTATTCAGCCGTGCAGGGAGATGTTCAGGTCCCAGCACCCACACACAGAGGGTCTCACTTTGTCTCCACAGGGGCCCGGGGGCTGACCCTGATCTCGGGGCAGTACAAAGATAAGGGGGGCAATCAGGGAATAGGGAAGGTGTGGCTCAGGAACACAGGAACAGACACAGGAACAGGGGAAGGAGCCAATGGGGTCTAACAGCTTTTTGAGGGAAGCTTCTTGTGTCTCCCTAGACCAGGGAAAGCCTCACCAGGGTCTCCACAATTCCCTGTCTTTTATATTATTATGAAAGCTTCTCTGAAGGATCAACTGAATCAACAGAAAATGACAAAAACAATCAAAAGCACTCATAAGACAATTGTTCAAAATGCATACAATTCTGAGTTCCCAATGTGCCAACAGATTTCTTGGAGTGTCTTAGATCTGGCAGGAGGGATGCAGGGTTTTCTCAGCACAGTTGCTCAGGAAGCTGAGTCACACATACTGAACCTCTGGTCCATGGTCTCCTCTCTGCCATCGTGCAGCAAGGAGGCCCAGAGGCTGCTGTGCTCTGGGCCTGTCAGGGATGAACACAGCGGCTCTGTGGCCAGTGCCAGCTCCAGCTCCAGCAGCTCACAAGAGGAGACTCCTTCCAGAAGCTCTGCTGGCTCCAGTGTGGCAGACCAACAGAGCCCACTGGAAGCCCCCCTCCATTGCAGCCCCCCCCAGCTGCGCCCATCGTCACTGCAGAGCAGGAGCTGCCCCAGAGGAGCCGCGGCCGGAGCTCACGGCAGTGGCAGGTCCCTGTGCCCAGGGCAGAGCCACAGAACCTCTGCTCCTGCCTGGGACAGGGGCTGCTCACCCTGGTGTCCCACTGAGAGGAGGGATCCTGGGCCCCAAACTCTGCCCAGCCCTGCAAAAGGCCACCCAGCCAGCAGGGCCAGCAAGGTTCCTGCAGCCATTCAGCCAAATCAGAGGAAACAAATGTCTCTGTAGCTGACACAGTCTCTGCACACAGCTTTCTCCCCCTTCCCCTGTTGCCTTTCCCTGGCTCCAGCAAGAGCTGCAGGAAATGCTGTGTGTGCCATGATGATGGAAGAGCTACTGATAAAATCACTGGGGTGATGCTTTCAGAGGAGTCATGAATGGAAGACCAACCAACTTTCCAGCCAATGATATGCCAAAAGTTTCCATGCTTTAAATAATTGGCTGCAATAAATTAATAAAAAGAAAGATACGGCAACAATTTAAATCTCCCACAGCTGCTGGCTTTCCTCAGGCTCCATGATCTATGTATTGCTAGACTTACTTCATTTAGGCAGAATATGAACTGCCCTGACTTGCTGGAGACTGACCACAGGGTCTTATCTGTGGTGGGCAGTCACTAAAATTAGCTCAGCAGAGGCATCTTCAGCTGTCCAAGTGTAGCAGAAATACATATTCTCTGCTTCATGGCTGTGTGGCAGCAGCTGCTGGTGTGGATTTGTCAGCGTTGCTTCATGGATTACCCCTGGGAAGGAATTGTGTGCACAGGCACAGTGTGATGGCTTCGATCTCCTCTAATTACTCCAGTCGGATGATGGCCAGAACTTTTAGGCAAAAAGCATCATGACAGAATAATTTACAATATTCTTCAAACTACTCTCATGGTTTTGATTTTCTTACTGATTAGGTTCAGTGTCTGGCCTCAAGAAATCAGTCCAGAAAGAACAGGCAAAGCTCAGCTTGCAAGTTAGAGTGCAAGTCTTTAATCTGCCCTTTTTGCAGCAGGTACAAACAACTTCTCAACATATTTGCAAAAAAATCTCTTAGTTCTTGCTATACCTATCCAGAACCTGACTCTCTGCTCATTTTATTTTGATTTGGGATCTAAGCATGACTTTTTTCTGGACAGGGAAGTAAGAACCAGCTGCAAATACAGACTACAGGTGTGAATCTATACTGCAGGAACTGAGTGTATCTTGGAATTAAAGGCAAGAAGTAGATGCCAGTGTCCTGGGTTGACTATATGATGCTTTTATCCCCAATCGTCTCATTCTGTTTATGTTGAATAATAATAAGTTTTGTACCTTTAAGAGTGTTACAGAGAGTGAAGGAGGAGAGAGAAGAAGCGGCAGTTTGTTTTTCAGACACTGCACTCCACTCCTCCACATTCCTGCTCCTGACTGTGTTGTCTGCGGACAGACAGCGGGACAGAGAGCTCTTCTTTTGCTTTTTAGTTAGTGTTAGCTAGCTGAGGCAAAGAAGTTCCCTGGACTGTTTTTTTCCCTTTTCTTTGGACCTCTTGGAACTGCTCTGGACTGAACACCCAGGAGAGCACCAGCAGCTGCAGTTGTGGCCCAGCGGGCCGGCCCTGGCCTGCGACAATTCCAGCACTGAGAGACTGATCAGAGACTGAGTGAGCTGCTGCTTGAACTCGGGGTTTTTTTTTTCTCAGTTTGTCATCTCTTTTAGAGTGGCAAGGGGTCTCATTGTTTTGATACTGTTTTGGTCTTATTGTTTAATAAACAGGGGTTTTTTTTCCACCTTTCTCCAAGGAGGTATTTTTCTTTCCTCCCGGACCAGTTGGGGGGAGGGGCCGATTGGATCTGCTTTTCCCACCAGAGCTCCTTTGGGGGGATTCTTCCCCAAATTTGCTCTAAACCTAGACAAATACAGGAATTGGCGCCCAACGTGGGGCTGGAAAATGTGGAAAAAAGCCCTATTAATTGTGTGTCTGTGGTTGTTAAAGCAGTTAGTAGCTATGCTGCTTGAACCCCTGATGTCTCTGGTTGAGAACGCCTCTGTATGGCTCTGGGCTCTAGACCTTTTTGAGGTTTCAATACCTTTCTGGTCATTAGGATTATTGTCCTTAACAAGTAATTTTTACGGTAGAGGGGTACGGATTGGAATAGCTGTTGTGCTGGCCTTGGTGATAATGATTTATAAAGCGTTCAAAAAGATACTGACCTCTGTTTACAGCATGTATGGTTTATGGTTTCTTCATCCTACCCTGCATCCCAATTCCAGTGGTATGTTTTGGGAATTTATTAGTAACTACACTCAGTCTGTTAGAGGAGGAGCTAAGAATGAGACTTTCCAGCCTTCCCTTTCCCTCTTCTCCTTTGGATCGGTTATGTCACTTTTTGAGAATGTTCAGTTTCCCCTGAATGTTAAAGAGACCATCTTTCTGGTATTTAATTTGGTAAGTTTCCTCTATATGGTCTGCAGCTTCTCTAGAATGAGGGCTGAGATATCCAGAGGAGCTGGTGAGACCCCTGACCCAGAGGCAGATGCAGGTGTGAAAAATCCTGAGTGGGGTGGAGAATGGGAAAATATAGGCCAAACCCTGAAGGAATTTTCTGATCCTGTAGACTGGGATTTCCCACGGGAACAAATTCAGAACGCAGCAGAGGTGGGGAAATACCTAAAGGAGAAGTGCCATGACGATTCTAAGGAGAAAAGGCTAATTGCAATAAGCTGGGCCCTGGCCTATGCTTATCGCACTTTGTTAGATACTGTCGGGCAGCAGACAGAGGCAGGGGGGCAGGGAGATAAATCAGCTATCCCAGTCACTCAAGCTGTAGCCAACAGCCCAGGCTCAGAGCCAGCAGCTAGACCAGACAGTGAGCCTAAGCCAGCATCTAAACCCATGGCTGTTGCTACCAGTACTAGAAGTGGGAAACGCACGGAAAAAACTGATCGACCAGTGGATGATGATGATGATGATGGTGATGATACAGGAGAAGGAACCTCAATGCCTCCTGACGTAAAATCAGGAGTCAAAGCAGCAGGTGCAAGATCAGACGCAAATATTGAGTCTTATTCCCTGAAGGACCTTCGTGGCCTAAGGAAGGACTACACTCGAAGGTCTGATGAATCCATAATTAGTTGGCTGGTCCGTCTCTGGGATGCTGCAGGCGAGGCTACAATTTTGGATGGCACTGAAGCCAGGCATTTGGGATCCCTGTCACAGGATACTGTCATAGACCAAGGAATGATGAGGGGGCTAACTCTCAGAGCCTCTGGGAACGGGTCCTAAGAAGTGTAGCAGAAAGATACCTGTGTGCAGACGATCTCTATATGCAGCAGACTCAGTGGAAGACAATAGAGCAAGGGATCCAACGCCTGAGAGAAATGGCCGTGGTTGAGATTATCTTCTCAGATGATGTAACAACTAGGAACCCAGACTTAGTACCATGCACGTCTGTGATGTGGCGAAAACTCGTACGACTCGGGCCACAAGAATATGCCTCTGCCTTAGCCATCATGAAGAGGGATGAGAGGGGTGAGACTGTGCTTGACATGGCAAGGAAGCTCCGAGCATATGCAGATGCTGTACATGGCCCAACACATGCCAGAATCGCAGCGGTGGAAACACGTCTTCAAAAAATAGAGGACAAGATAGAGGAGGGTCACAAGAAACTGAGGGAGGAGATTAAAGAGAGCTTTCTCCAAATCTCGGCGGTACAGATCAGAGGTTCTGGTACCCAACGCAGACGTTCCCCAGACGGCGAGAGAAGGTACATCCCACGAGCTGAGCTGTGGTTCTATTTGCGTGATTGTGGAGAAGACATGAGGAGATGGCATAGACAACCTACCTCTGCTCTGGCACAACGGGTGAGACAACTGAAGATTCAGAGAGGAAGTTCCAAAAGGGAAGCAGCTCCAGTGGCCAGTAACCGAACTGTCACATATGATGATAATGACAATATTTTTGATCCCCTTGAAGGAACCTCCAAGACATATGCCCAGGGAAAGAAGGATAACCAGGCTTAGAGGGGTCCTGCCTCTAGCCAGGTAGAGGCTGGGGAAAACCGTGTTTTTTGGACTGTGTGGATTCGTTGGCCTGGCACATATGAACCACAAGAATACAAAGCTTTGGTTGACACTGGTGCACAATGCACATTAATCCCATCAAGACATGTGGGGACAGAGTCTGTTTCTATTGCTGGTGTGACAGGGGGATCACAGGATTTTACTCTGGTAGAAGCTGATGTGAGCCTAACGGGAAATGAGTGGAAGAAGCATCCTATTGTGACTGGCCCAGAGGCCCCATGTATTTTGGGCATAGACTACCTTCGAAGTGGGTATTTCAAAGACCCAAAGGGACTCAGATGGGCCTTTGGAATAGCTGCTGTAGAGACAGAGGGTGTCAAGCAGTTGAACAGCTTGCCTGGACTGTCAGACAGCCCATCTGCAGTAGGTCTCCTGAAGGTGGAAGAGCAACGAGTGCCAATTGCCACCTCAACAGTGCACCGCCGACAGTACCGAACGAATCGAGATGCTGTGATCCCCATCCATAAGATGATCCGAGAGCTGGAGAGCCAAGGGGTGGTCAGCAAGACCCACTCACCCTTCAACAGCCCCATCTGGCCTGTGCGAAAATCTGAAGGAGAATGGAGATTGACTGTGGACTATCGTGCATTGAATGAAGTGACCCCACCCCTGAGCGCTGCTGTGCCGGACATGCTGGAACTCCAGTACGAGCTGGAGTCCAAGGCAGCAAGGTGGTACGCCACTATAGACATTGCCAATGCATTTTTCTCCATTCCTCTGGCAGCAGAATGCAGGCCTCAGTTTGCTTTCACCTGGAGAGGCGTGCAGTACACCTGGAACCGATTGCCCCAGGGGTGGAAGCACAGCCCCACCATCTGCCATGGACTGATCCAGGCTGCACTGGAAAAGGGTGAGGCTCCAGAACATTTGCAATATATTGATGACATCATTGTGTGGGGGAAGACAGCAGCAGAGGTGTTCGAGAAAGGGGAGAAAATTATCCAGATTCTCCTAAAAGCTGGCTTCGCCATCAAGAAGAACAAAGTCAAGGGACCTGCTCAAGAGATCCAGTTTCTGGGAGTGAAGTGGCAAGACGGACGGCGTCAGATTCCCACCGATGTCATCAACAAGATCACAGCAATGTCTCCACCCACCAATAAGAAAGAGACACAAGCTTTCCTAGGCGCCATAGGTTTTTGGAGGATGCATATTCCCGAATACAGTCAGATCGTGAGCCCTCTCTACCTGGTCACCCGTAAGAAGAACACTTTCCACTGGGGCCCAGAGCAGCAACAAGCCTTTGCACAGATCAAGCAGGAGATTGCTCATGCAGTAGCCCTTGGCCCAGTCAGGACAGGACCAGAGGTGAAGAATGTGCTCTACTCTGCAGCCGGGAACCGTGGCTTGTCCTGGAGCCTTTGGCAGAAGGTGCCTGAGGAGACTCGGGGTCGACCACTGGGATTTTGGAGTCGAAGCTACAGAGGGTCTGAAGCCAACTATACTCCAACAGAGAAAGAAATCCTGGCTGCCTATGAAGGAGTCCAGGCTGCTTCGGAGGTAATAGGCACTGAAGCACAACTCCTCCTGGCACCCCGACTACCAGTGCTGGGGTGGATGTTCAAAGGCAAGGTTCCTTCCACTCACCATGCCACCAGTGCTACATGGAGCAAGTGGATTGCTCTCATCACTCAGCGCGCCCATATAGGTAAACTGAATCGCCCTGGGATTTTGGAGGTCATTACAAATTGGCCCGAAGGTGAAAACTTTGGTCTCTCTGATGAAGGGGAACAAGAAGAGACACGAGCTGAAGAAGCTCCACCATACAACCAACTGCCAGAAGAAGATACACAATACGCTCTCTTTACTGATGGGTCGTGCCGCATTGTGGGAATGAACCGGAAGTGGAAAGCAGCTGTATGGAGCCCCACACGGCAGGTGGCAGAGGCCACTGAAGGAGAAGGTGGATCAAGCCAACTTGCTGAACTCAAAGCTGTTCAACTGGCCCTGGACATTGCTGAGAGAGAGAAGTGGCCAAAGCTCTACCTTTATACTGATTCATGGATGGTAGCCAATGCTCTGTGGGGATGGCTGGAGAGGTGGAAAAAGGCTAACTGGCAACGTAGAGGAAAGCCAATTTGGGCTGCTGAAGAGTGGAAAGACATTGCTACCAGGGTAGGGAAGCTGCCTGTGAAGGTCCGCCATGTAGATGCCCATGTACCCAAGAGTAGAGCTAATGAGGAGCACCAAAACAATGATCAGGTAGACCAAGCCGCAAAGATAGGGGTGTCCAAAATAGACCTAGATTGGGAACATAAAGGAGAGTTATTCTTAGCTCGGTGGGCCCATGATGCCTCAGGCCACCAGGGCAGAGATGCCACCTATAAGTGGGCACGAGACCGAGGGGTGGATCTAACCATGGACAGTATTTCTCAGGTTATCCATGACTGTGAGACGTGTGCCGCCATCAAGCAGGCCAAGCGACTGAAGCCCCTCTGGTACGGTGGGCGGTGGTCCAAGTACAAGTATGGGGAGGCCTGGCAGATTGACTACATCACACTGCCCCAGACACGCCAGGGCAAGCGCTACGTGCTGACCATGGTGGAGGCCACCACTGGATGGCTGGAAACCTACCCTGTGCCTCATGCTACAGCCCGGAACACCATCCTGGGCCTGGAAAAGCAAGTTCTGTGGAGACATGGCACCCCTGAGAGGATTGAGTCAGACAATGGGACTCATTTCAAGAACAGCCTTGTCAACACCTGGGCTAGGGAACATGGCATTGAGTGGGTATACCATATCCCCTACCATGCACCAGCTGCAGGCAAAGTGGAGAGATACAATGGACTGTTAAAAACCACATTGAAAGCATTAGGTGGGGGATCTTTCAAGAACTGGGATCAGCATCTGGCAAAAGCCACCTGGTTAGTTAACACCCGAGGCTCTACTAACCGAGTCGGCCCTGCCCAATCTGAGCCTTTGCAAAGAGTAGATGGAGACAAAGTCCCAGTGGTACATGTCAGAGGTTTGTTAGGGAAGACTGTGTGGATCAATCCTGCCTCGAGTACAGACAAACCCATTCGTGGGGTTGTCTTTGCTCAGGGACCAGGTTGCACGTGGTGGATAATGCAAAAAGATGGAAGAACACGATGTGTACCTCAGGGAGACCTGATTGTTGCATAAAACTTGTATAAATATCACTGTTTCCTGAATGTTATTACCATTGTCTGTGTATAGTTGTATAATGGATGTATCATGTATGTACTTGTAGAGTTAGAATTTATATTAGTTTTAGTAGTAAGCAGACGATATGGGGATAAGGGGTGGAATGTCCTGGGTTGACTATATGATGCTTTTATCCCCAATCGTCTCATTCTGTTTATGTTGAATAATAATAAGTTTTGTACCTTTAAGAGTGTTACAGAGAGTGAAGGAGGAGAGAGAAGAAGCGGCAGTTTGTTTTTCAGACACTGCACTCCACTCCTCCACATTCCTGCTCCTGACTGTGTTGTCTGCGGACGGACAGCGGGACAGAGAGCTCTTCTTTTGCTTTTTAGTTAGTGTTAGCTAGCTGAAGCAAAGAAGTTCCCTGGACTGTTTTTTTTTCCCTTTTCTTTGGACCTCTTGGAACTGCTCTGGACTGAACACCCAGGAGAGCACCAGCAGCTGCAGTTGTGGCCCAGCGGGCCGGCCCTGGCCTGCGACAATTCCAGCACTGAGAGACTGATCAGAGACTGAGTGAGCTGCTGCTTGAACTCGGGGTTTTTTTTTTCTCAGTTTGTCATCTCTTTTAGAGTGGCAAGGGGTCTCATTGTTTTGATACTGTTTTGGTCTTATTGTTTAATAAACAGGGGGTTTTTTTCCACCTTTCTCCAAGGAGGTATTTTTCTTTCCTCCCGGACCAGTTGGGGGGAGGGGCCGATTGGATCTGCTTTTCCCACCAGAGCTCCTTTGGGGGGATTCTTCCCCAAATTTGCTCTAAACCTAGACACCATGGTAAATGTGAACATTTAGTGCTGGCATAGGAGCCTTCTGCAATGCTCCACCAACCCATGGTTCACATTGCTACAAACTCTCTTTCTGATGTTACAAAGAGTGTTGAAGAGCTGGTTGTAAGTAAAAAAACCAGCCAGAATGTTAATTTTTGTTAATATGGTGAACAATGACTATGTAATAATTCAGAGCTCATAGAAGTGAGTATTCAGATTTCCACTTAGTATGTGCTGGCAGTTTTAATTTGAAATCAACAAGTTTATCCAAATCAAGTTATCCATAGGAATTACTTTGCTCTATGATCTACCTAAAAATGCCTCATTGTCTGATAAGTTTAGTAGAAATTTGCAAAGTCAACAGTCCACAGATTTTCATTTCTTGTTTAGTGGCTATTCTGCAGGAAAGCTTTTACAGACTAATCCGTTTGGATGTAATTAAAATGCCAGTACATTTCATCTAGCCATTTTGGTATTAGAACAAAACCATATGACTGCACAGCAATTTAACAGAATATTTAAAAAAAAAAATTCAAATCAACAGTCTGAGTAGGACTCAGATTAAAAACCCTACCAAACTTCAACTCCATTGGAAGATTCCCTTGTCACCCTGTGAATCAACTCTATATTCAGAAGATTAAAAGTCCCAATTTTGGTGGTTTTGGTATGGTTAGGAATTGGGGAAGGGCCTTCTTCCTTCTCAGCTCCATGCTGCAGTGCCTTTGGGATGTGGCCTGCTGGCCGTTGTTTGTGCAGCCCTGGTGTTTCTCCATGAGGCAGAAAGGGCAATTGCATTTCCAGCCCAAGGCCCATGAGGAGTGGGGCGTGCAGAGCTGTGCCAGACCCAGGCCAGCAGCTGTGCCGCCAGAGGGTTTTGGTTCTTGCCCAGGGCAGCTAGTGCATCTCTGCCGTGAGTGCCTGCCCTTCCAGGTGCCCATGGACAGCAGGTGCAGGGTTCTGCACGGGGCATGGAACAGGGTGGGGATGTCTGCTGGCAACAGAGTGCAGTGGAGAGCAAACAGTCCAGGATGGTCCTGGAGTGTGTGACAGAGAACTCCTGACACAGCTGTGACTGAGCCCGTGAGGGAAGGCACTGCTGGGCCTGCTGTTTGGGAGGAGAGAAGGGCTGCTGGGTGACAGGAGGGCTGGAGGCGTCCTTGGGCTCAGTGATCACAAAATGCTTGTGATTGATTCCCAGAGAAGGAATGAGAGATGTTGGGGAAGTGTTGACCTGCAGCAAATTGTGAATTTGTTAAGCTTTAAGAGGCAGTGCTTAGTCGTACCTTCCCTCACACCAGTGGTTAATGTGTGCAAGCGGATGTCTTAGCCTTGAGAATAAAGACAGTGGGCCTACTGAGGAGGTAGCTGCAATGCATTCAAGGAGAAGAAGACTCTTAACCGTGGGAGGAGAATTTGAGGAATGGGATGTTCACCACATGACCACCAGAGACCCTCAAGAGACCCCTACTCTAAATGTCAGTAATTTTGGGGAAGGGATTTAAACATGTCAAATACTTTGTGAGAATGTTTAGCCTGCGAGTTTGAGCAAAGTAATGAATGAAAGTAATGAAAGTAATGTCTTAGTTCTATGGATACTAACACGTGGGGGTGCATGTTTCAGGGCAGTGATTCCTCACACACCCAGCACTGAAATAAAGTAATGCCTCTTTTCTCACACTGAGCTGGCAGTGTGGATCGGCCCTGCTCGGTAACTTTCATTTTGGTTATTCTTATTGGAGCATAAAGAATGGTTGAAATGAAATCTTTTCCAGCTGTTTCTCTTTGGTTTACCTGTTTGAGGGTTAAAATTCTGTGGTGCAGGTGTGCTGGGTGTGTGCAGAGCAGTGCAGCCCCAGAAACCCCTTGGCTTGCCCACAAGTTGTCATGCCTTGTGTGCCCAGCTGTGGCAGGAGAAGGAGCCCGCAGCGCAATGGGCACCATGCCCTGCCGAGCCCGGGGTTCTCTGGCACAGCCAGGGCTCTCTGGCACAGAGCAGCAGCAGCACCAGCACTGTTCAACCCACTCCTGCCTTGGCTTCCCCTGGCACACAGAAGCCTCTGGAAATCAGCACCGCCAGCGGCGTTCCCAGCTTGGAGCAGCTGCTGCTGGCGGGCAGATGCTGCCAGTTCGACTGCTGCCAAAGGGGAAGAAAGGCAGAGATGTACCTGCACCGGAACCCTGGGCATGTCCAATAAAGGTGCAAATATGTGGGGAGATTTGTTAGGAAGCATTTCAGCTGTGATGCCAACAGTGGCTTCTCTCCTGGTTCTGTTTGTTCTAGACGAGTAATGCAATGGTTGGCTCTGACAATTAAGAAGTAAATGTTATGTGGATGTTCAAATGTGTGATGATGGTATTGTAATATATCCTCCCATAGTCCTCTTTCCTGTCCCCCTTGTAATCGCCTTGGTAGTCAGGGCATTTCGGGAGGCCTGGCTTGTGACCAGCAGGCAGGGTGTAACAACACCTGACCTCCAGTCAGGATGCAAGAAAATAACCTCCACCAATGTACAGCAGAGAAAGAGTTGACTGACAAAACTTTTAGAGGGGCTAAAGGCAGAGCATTCTTTCTGTAGATGAGCACATGGCTGCTAGTCACAGAGACTCCCAATGCTGCAATTTTTCCTTATTCGGTCATTTGTTAAGGTTTTCTAAACCTTTAAAATTTTAAAAGTGAGAGTCATTTCTCACATGTGCAATGCTGTGGGCCATTGTCTTGGTCTGGTTCCCTTTGCTTGTGTCCCATCTGAGTGCTCAGCCGAGGTACAGGCTGTAGGTGCTTGGGGCACTCCTGGAGTTCCTCTTGGATCCCTGAACAACAGGGTTTGGCCCATGGGAGGATTTTGTGCTGCTTTGTGACAAAGAAGAGCTTCCCAGGCTCTTTTGTGTTTGCTGTAGGGAAGGTTGGTTATTGCTTTGCATAAATTCACAGACCAACATGGAGCATTTTCTTTGTGATGTCAGGGCATGGTTGCCACCTTGTAATAGTGACATCAGAAGGTTGCCTTGGTGCATGGAAGGCCTGAGTGTCAGAGCAGCCCTAGTGCTTGCTCAGATCAGGAGAACTTTCCTGGTTGGTGCCTTTGTCAGTGGGTAGCTGCCCACTGACAAGAGCCTTGTTTCATCTATTTACCTAACTTTCAAAAATAGCAATGTTTCACCATCTGGCCAGGGCAGCTTTTGCTGCTTATGGCATTTCTTTTTCCGCTTATTACGTTACACACTTTGCACATAAGTAGAGTTTTCCGTTCTACTTAGGTTAGGGTGTATCCTAACCTGGCTTTTGTATGTCTTCCTGCTCTTTCTTGGTGGCTGAGTTTCTTATTTTGAAACAGAAAGAGCATTAGGATGCCACTGGTTTGGTAAAGCTCCTGTAATGATATTCAGCTAAAAAGGGGGTGTCTGTAGCCACAGGGGCAGCATTTGCAAGGGAACCTGCAGGGGTTCTGTTCCCTCCACGGGAGAGTCTGTGGCAGCAGAGTCTGTCATTTCCTCAGTTTGCTGGGACAAGCAAGACACCTTTGAAAATGTAGACTGGCAGACCTTCAGGGAATGCCTTTTAAAGTCTCTGCAGTTGTTCTCAGAATTCAGAGAAAGCTTAGTTATTTTTAAGCTTTTTTAAGTTTTTTTTTTTTTTTAATTGAATGCTAAATAGGTAATTCTTTTTCCAAGGAAGTGCAAACTCTAAAGCAGTGAGTGTCTGCTCCTCAAGCCTAGGGGTGCTGCTGTACACTTCCACAACAGAACTGTCACAGCTCAGGGGGATTTTGGGAAAGCTTTTCTGGGCAACTGTTTCCTGCAAGTTAATGAGAATTAGTGCATGTAAGTGATTGGGGAAAAAAAAAGTACCTGAAGGACAGGATTTCAGAAGCTGTTTTATGTGTTTGGTAGAACAGGAGCATTGAGTGTTAAAGAACAATTTGCATTTTCTTGCTCATATTTGTATTCATTTACTGGCAAAACAGGCTGAAGTGTAGGCACAAGCAAGAATATCTCTGATCCTTTGCTGGATGTGTGAATGAAATGTGTCTGCTGGAGGGATGTTGTGCAATGGGAAATCATCTCTGTTTGGGTTGAATTGTTCTGTGGAATTCAGCAGCCCAGGCAGTTTTCTGACAGCATCTGGTTCATTTTCCCTTCCCACTACAGGTCACCTGAAGCATGTATTCAGCTGTGCTGAAGGTCCTGAGGTGAGTGAGAAAGGAACATTTCATGTTCCTGGTGTTTAAGAATTGTGGAGCAAGCTGAGAGCTTGGCCAGTAGCAATAGAGTGTAGAGAGCCAGCTAGGAAGGCTGAAAGAAAATCCATTTTCATGCCTGAAGAAAAATAACAAAGTCTGGATATTTTAAATTTCTCTATCAGAGCTTTGAAGAACTACAAACCTAGTGTTGCAGAGAGAAACTTGCTTGCTGACGGCAGATAGGGTGGAATATTTACATAGGAGCAATTTGCTGTACAGTTGAATTAGACCATTTAAATTTAGTCAGAGTCCCTTAGAATTCTATTCCTATCAAACTTTATGATATCTACTTAGAAGATGTGGTTATAGAACAGGAAGGCCATCTTGCAATGGTGCCTGCTGGATCTGAAGTGCAATGGGCACCTTTGTGGCTGGGGAGCTGCGTGGGCCCAAAGGACGCAGGGCTGGCGGCCGTGAGCAGCTGAAGATGAGGCAGCGTGGGGCCAGGGGGCCAAGCAGGCCAAGGGCATGGTGGCTGTGCCAGCAGCAGTGGGGCAGCAGGAGCAGGGCAGTGAGCGTGGCCTGTGCTGGGCAGCGCTGCGGCCACAGCTGGAGTGCTGTGTGCAGCTGTGGGCCCTGGGAAGCAGAAAGTCATGGAGGGGCTGCAGCGTGGGCACAGAAGGACAGGGGAGCTGGGCAAGGGGTTGGAGCACAAGGCCAGGGAGGAGGTGCTGAGGGAGCTTTAGCCTGGACGATGGGGGCTCATGAGGGACCTTCAGGCAGACTTCCATAGATCCCTGCCTTGGATCCATAGAGCCAATGCTCAGCACAAGGGCTGTTTCAGTGCCAAACATCCCTTCACTGCATCCAAGTGCTTTAGACACTGGAGTAGGTAACACTTTCATATTTTGTTTGCTTATTTGTTTGTTTGCTAGAAGGAGAAGTCTTGTGTAATTTCTCCTTCTCCAGGGAGCAAGGGAGCTTTTTCTAAGTCCTTCCTGCCCTTTTCCAGCTGGGGCCGGGGGGCCAAAGCAGGCCAAGGGGCCCAGGTGGCTGTGCCAGCAGAAAGGGGGGCACAGGAGCAGGGCAGTGAGCGGGGCCCCTGTGCGGGGCAGCGCTGCGGCCACAGCTGGAGTGCTGGTGCAGCTGTGGGCCCTGGGGAAACAAAAGTAAAGGAGGGGGGGGGAGGTGGGCACAGAAAGGGCAGGGGGGCTGGGGAAGGGGT
>NW_026992531.1:0-58299 GCF_028769735.1 Zonotrichia leucophrys gambelii
CAAGAATAAGACAGGTTGTCCTTGGGACAAGTGTTCTCCTGAGCTGGTGGATGGGCACAGGGAGCAGATCAGCCCCCTGTATTTCAGGAGGAAGCAGCTGGGGACCTGCTGAGCCACTCAGATGCTCACAGGTGTGTGGGATTGGATGGGATCCATCCTAAGGGGATGAGGGAGCTGTGGAGGAGCTCCCCAAGCTGCTCTCCATCATTTACCATCAGTGCTGTCTCAGCAGGGAGGTCCCAGAGGACTGGAGGTGCCAGTGTGAGCCCATCCCCAAAGAAGGGCTGGAAAGAGGAGCTGGGCAACTCCAGGCCTGTCAGCCTGACCTGGGTGCCTGGCAAGGTTATGGAACAGATCACCCTGAGTGCCATCCCAGGGCACCCACAGGATGGCCCAGGGATCAGAGCCAGCCAGAGTGGATTTCAATATCTGCACTGATGATCTGCATGAGGGGATTGAGTCCAGCATCAGCAAATTTGAAGATGACACCAAGCTGGGTGTGAGTGTGGATCTGCTGGAGGGTAGGAGGGCTCTGCACAGGGCCCTGGACAGGTTGGATCCAGGGCCTAAATCCAACAAGGTGAGGTTGAACAAATCCAAGTGCTGGGTCCTGCACTTTGGCCACAACAACCCCTGCAGCACTACAGGCTGGGGACAGAGGGGCTGGAGAGCAGCCAGGCAGAAAGGGACCTTCAGGGACTGATGGACAGCATGCTGGACATGAGCCAGCAGTGTGCCCAGGTGGGCAAGAAGGCCAATGGCTCCTGGCCTGGATCAGGAATGGTGTGGCCAGCAGGAGCAGGGCAGGGATTCTTCCCCTGCACTCAGCACTGCTTGGGCAGCACCTCGAGTGCTCTTTGCAGTTCTGGGGCCCCCAATTTAGGAAGGCCATGGAGGGGCTGGAGCGTGTCCAGAGAAGGACAACAAGGCTGGGGATGGATGTCGTGGGGTGACAGCCTTCAGCCTTTATCCCAATATCGTGTGTTGTGTCTGGCAGCTGTACCTTCCCCCCCGCCCCCCCCGGCCGTCTTGCTGTGGCCGGATGGGGAAGGGGGGGGGGGGTGTGACCAGGCACTTTTGCTTTTGGCTTTTTGCTGCTTGGCTTGGCTAGCCGCTTGCTTGCTTGCTTGCTTGCTTTCTGCTTTTTTTTGCGCTGTTTTTTTTTTTTTTTTTTTTCCTTTTTTCCCTTTTCTTTTGTTCTCTCTTTCTTACCCTCCCCTGAAGATACTGGACCGGCTCCGGATCTGGCCTGAGAGCTCCAGGACACCCGAAGCCTGCGACAGAATCTCGGCGCCCTCACAACACAGTCTGGTCCCTTTTCTTTTCTTGTGTTGGGGAGTGTTCTTTTTGTTACTTGTAAATAAATAGGTTTTGTTTTCCACTTTGCTCCTCCGAGGAATTCCTTCCCGAACCCGGTGTTGGGGGAGGGGTGGTTGGAGGTTTGTTCTGTTTTGGGGGGCTCCCTTTTGGAGATTTCCCCCTAATTTGTCCTAAACCAGGACAGTATACTTTTTGGTGCGTTGGCCGGGAAATTCGGAGGCCAGAAAGAGTGGAAAAAAAACCTATAACAATAATATTTTGGTTTTGGTTGTTTTGTGGGCATATTGGTGATTCATAATGTCATTTGGAGTGGAAGCTTGCTGGTTTTTCTGGTCCCTAGGGGCTTTTGAAGTTTTAATACCTTTGTGGTCCCTAGGGTTATTTCCTTACCCCAAAATAGCTCTGATGTTGTCCCTAATAAGTAGCTTTTGTAAGCGGGGGGCACTAACCAGAATAATCATTGTGCTGGCCTTATGTGTGATGATGTGTCGGATAACAGTGCTGGACTTTATTTCAGGAATGTATGGATTGTTGTCATGGCTGTGTACTCAGTTTGTTTGGGGAGAAGAAGAGGAAGGGGCTTTTCAGCCTTTGTCTTCCTTCTTCTCCTACAAATTGTTGACATCTCTATTAGAAAATACTGACTTTCCCCTGAGTTTGAAAGAAACCATCTTTCTGGCATTTAATTTATTAAGCCTTGTCTATACTGTCTGGAGTGTATATAAAATGAAAGCTGAGATTTCTAGAGGGGTTAGAGAGATTCCTGATTCAGGAGTAAAACAAAGCAGGAAAAATCTTGACTGGAGTGGGAAATGGGAGGATATGGGCCAGACTTTAAAGGAATTTTCTGATCCTATAGACTGGGACCTTCCATCTGATCAAATTCAGAATCCAGTCGAGGTGGCAAAGTATTTGAGGGAGAAGTGCCATGGTAATACTAAGGAAGAAAGGATTACTGCAGTGAGCTGGGCCTTGGCGTTTGTTTACCGTACTCTGCTAGATACTGTGGCGCAGCAGATAGCAGAAAGGGAACAGGGAGATAAGTTAGTTACTATCCCAGTGACCCAGGCTGCAGCTAACATCCCAGGCTCCAGGCTAGCAGCTGAATCAGACAATAGGCCCCAAACCATGGCTGTTGCAGCTAATACAAGAGGTGGAAAGTGTAAAGGCAAGACCGATCGAAAGGTGGAGGATGATGACGATGATGCGACCGATCAAAAGGTGGAGGATGATGACGATGATGCAGGAGAAGATCCCTCACCAAAATCAGAGGCCACATCAAGGGGCACAGAATCTGGAGCTAATATTGATCCTTTTCTCTGAAGGACCTCAGAGGCCTAAGAAAGGATTACAGCCGACAACCTGACGAATCTCTAATTAGTTGGTTAGTCCGCCTTTGGGATGCTGCAGGGGAGGTTACGATTTTGGATGGTACTGAAGCGAGGCATTTGGGATCCCTGTCACATGATCCTGCCATCGATCAAGGTATGATGAGGGGGGCTAACCCTCACAGCCTCTGGGAACGGGTCCTAAGAAGCGTTGCAGAACGATACCTGTGTACGGATGATCTCTATATGCAGCAGACACGGTGGAAGACCATAGAACAGGGGATCCAACGCCTGAGAGAGATGGCGGTGGCAGAGCTCATTTTCTCAGATGACACAACAACTAGGAATCCGGACCTGGTACCATGCATTCCTGTAATGTGGAGGAAACTTGTGCGACTTGGGCCACCTGAATACGCTTCTGCCCTAGCAATAATGAAGCGGGATGATACATATGAGACTGTGCTCGATATGGCAAAGAAGCTTCGGCGTATGCAGATGCTGTGCATGGCCCAACTCATGCCAGAATTGCAGCAGTGGAAACCCGACTGCAGAAACTAGAGGACAAAATAGAGGACAATCATAAGAAACTCCGGGAAGAGATTAGGGAGGACCTTATTCAAATCTCAGCTGTACAAATTAGGAGCCCTGGTGTCCAATGCCGGCGCTCCTTTGATGGGGAGAGAAGGTACATCCCACGGGCTGAGTTATGGTTTTTTCTGCGTGAGTCTGGAGAAGGCATGAGAAGATGGGATGGAAAACCCACCGCTGCTTTGGCACAACGGGTGCGTGATTTGAAGAGAAGAGAAAGTATCACCAAAAAGATAGCAGCTCCGGTCGCTCGTAGCCGAGATGTTAAGTATGATGATGACAATGACATGTCCGATCCCCTTGAAGGAACTTCTAAGGCATATGCCCAAGGAAAGAAGGACAATCTGGCTTAGAGGGGCCCTGCCTCCAGCCAGGAAGAGGCACGGGAGAACCGGGTTTTTTGGAAGGTGTGGATCAGATGGCCTGGCACATCAGAGCCACAAGACTATGAAGCATTGGTTGACACTGGATCACAATGTACCTTAATGCCATCGGAACACGTGGGGACAGAACCTGTTTCCATTGCTGGAGTGACGGAGGGATCACAACAGTTGACTTTGTTGGAAGCTGAGGTGAGCTTGACTGGGAAGGAGTGGCAGGAACATTCGATTGTGACTGGTCCAGAGGCTCCGTGTATTTTGGGCATAGACTTCCTCCGGAATGGCTATTACAAAGAACCTAAGGGATTCAGGTGGGCTTTTGGAATAGCTGCAGTGGAGATAGAGGATATTAAACAATTGAATACCTTGTCTGGACTATCAGAGTCCATCTGCAGTAGGACTCTTGAAGGTAGAGGAGCAGCGAGTGCCAATTGCCACCTCAACAGTGCACCGCAGGCAGTACCGGACGAATTGAGATGCCGTGATCCCCATCCACAAGATGATCCGAGAGCTGGAGAGCCAAGGGGTGGTCAGTAAAACCCACTCACCCTTTAACAGCCCTATCTGGCCCGTGCGAAAATCTGACGGAGAATGGAGATTGACTGTGGACTATCGTGCCTTGAATGAAGTGACTCCACCACTGAGTGCGGCTGTACCGGACATACTGGAACTGCAGTACGAGCTGGAGTCCAAGGCAGCAAAGTGGTACGCGACCATTGATATAGCTAACGTGTTTTTCTCCATCCCTCTGGCAGCAGAATGCAGGCCTCAGTTTGCTTTTACATGGAGGGGAGTGCAGTATACCTGGAACCGATTGCCCCAGGGGTGGAAACACAGTCCTACCATCTGTCATGGACTGATCCAGGCTGCACTAGAAGAGGGTGAGGCTCCAGAACATTTACAATATATTGATGATATCATTGTTTGGGGGAACACGGCAATAGAAGTGTTCGAGAAAGGAGAGAAGATAATTCATATTCTCCTGGACGCCGGATTTGCCATTAAGAAGAGCAAAGTCAAGGGACCTGCTCGAGAAATTCAGTTCTTGGGGGTGAAGTGGCAGGATGGACGTCGTCAGATTCCTGTGGATGTTATTAACAAAATCACTGCTATGTCCCCACCAACTGATAAGAAGGAAACACAAGCTTTCTTAGGTGCTATAGGTTTCTGGAGGATGCACATCCCTGAGTATAGTCAGATTGTGAGACCCCTTTATCTGGTTGCCCGCAAGAAGAACGACTTCCATTGGGGCCCTGAGCAGCAGCAAGCTTTCGTCCAGATCAAGCAGGAGATCACTCATGCTGTAGGCCTTGGTCCAGTCAGGACAGGACCAGATGTGAAGAACGTGCTCTACTCTGCAGCCGGGAGCCATGGTCTGTCCTGGAGCCTTTGGCAAAAGCTACCTGGCGAGACCCGAGGCCGACCATTGGGATTTTGGAGTCGGAGCTACAGGGGGTCTGAAGATAACTATACTCCAACAGAAAAGGAAATCTTGGCCGCCTATGAAGGAGTCCAAGCCGCCTCGGAGGTGATTGGTACAGAGGCACAACTCCTTCTCGCACCCCGACTACCGGTGCTGGGATGGATGTTCAGAGGAAAGGTTCCCTCTACCCACCATGCCACCAGTGCTACTTGGAGTAAGTGGATTGCCTCATTACGCAGCGCGCTCGAATTGGGAAGTTAAATCACCCTGGGATTCTAGAAATAATTACAAATTGGCCCGAAGGTGAAAGCTTTAGTGTCGCAGATGAGGAACAAGAGCCAGTGACCGGGGTTGAGGAAGCTCCACCATACAATCAGTTGCCAGTAGAAGAAACACGTTACGCTCTATTCACTGATGGTTCTTGTCATGTCATAGGGATGAAACGGAGGTGGATAGCAGCTGTATGGAGTCTCACTCGACAAGTTGCAGAGGCTACTGATGGAGAGGGTGAATCCAGTCAATTTGCTGAAATCAAAGCTATTCAACTGGCCCTAGGTATTGCAGAGAGAGAGAAGTGGCCAAGGCTCTATTTGTATACCGATTCTTGGATGGCAGCCAACGCTCTATGGGGATGGCTGAAGAGATGGAAAGAGGCCAACTGGCAGCGCAGAGGAAAACCAATTTGGGCTGCGGAAGAGTGGAAAGATATTGCTACTCGGTTAGAGAAGTTACCTGTGAAGGTTCGCCATGTAGATGCCCATGTCCCCAGAAGTAGAGCTAATGAAGAGCAGCAAAACAACCAGCAAGTACATCAGGCTGCAAAGATAGGGGAGTTGAAGATAGATCTCGACTGGGAGCATAAGGGAGAGTTATTCTTAGCACGATGGGCCCATGATGCCTCAGGCCACCAGGGTAGAGATGCCACCTATAAGTGGGCACGAGACCGAGGGGTGGATCTAACCATGGACAGTATCTCTCAGGTTATTCATGACTGTGAGACGTGTGCTGCCATTAAGCAGACCAAGCGAGTGAAGCCCCTCTGGTATGGGGGGCGGTGGTCTAAGTACAAATACGGGGAGGCCTGGCAGATTGATTACATCACACTGCCCCAGACACGCCAGGGCAAGCGCTATGTACTAACCATGGTAGAAGCCACCACAGGATGGTTGGAAACCTACCCTGTGTCTCATGCTACAGCCCATAACACTATCTTGGGCCTTGAAAAGCAGGTCCTTTGGAGGCACGGTACTCCCGAGAGAATTGAGTCGGATAATGGAACTAATTTTAAAAACAATCTTATTAATACTTGGGCTAGGGAACATGGCATCGAGTGGGTATACCATATCCCCTATCATGCACCAGCTGCAGGGAAGGTGGAAAGGTACAATGGATTGTTAAAAACCACCTTAAAAGCATTGGGTGGGGGGTCTTTAAAAAACTGGGAGCAGCATTTGGCAAACGCTACCTGGTTAGTTAACACTCGAGGTTCCACCAACCGAGCGGGTCCTGCTCAGTCTGAGCTCCTTAATATAGTAGATGGGGATAAAGCCCCAGTGGCCCATGTCAGAGGTTTGTTGGGAAAGACAGTGTCAAGGTTTGAGCCTGGCACAAAGCCAGTGCCCCCATGAAAATGCCCTCACCCTGGTGTCTGCTGTGAGATGTGACCAGGAATAAGCAAAACAGGCTCCAGCTTAAACATAAAGAACACTTTATTACCTAAACTACAGGAAAATAGGGAAAAAACTATAAGGAAAAGGAAAAAAAAAATTGAAAACCTTACAAAAAACCACTTTCCTCCTCCCCACTACCTGAATTTCCCAATCCGATACATTCTCCCAAATCACCAACTGCCCAGCCTGGCACCACACTTTAGTATACTCAAACTTCAGTCCATGAAGAGGAGAGGAGTCCTTCTTGTTCCATAGGCTTCCCCTGGAAACACGCTGAAACCTCTGTGCTTCCAATGTCACTCGGCACCGCCCGGAAAGTCCTTTTGCCGCTTGTGACATCTTCCTTCCATGCCCAATGCTCTCACCACCGTGCATGGACCAGAGCTGCTTTTAGGGTTGTCTTTTAAGGATGCCTTGTCTCACTCCAAAAAGGCACAGTCTCTGCTTTGGGACATCTGTCCCCCCCATATTTTTCCAACCCCCTGGGGCCGAGGGGTCCCCACGATGAACCCTCCTGGTTCTGAGGCACTGCCTCCCCCTAAGTGCAGTCTCTGTGTCACAGGAACAAACTGAGTCCATGGCCACAAGAAAAGTCCAGCCAAAAGGCCACTCCAAGCATCTCTCTCTTCACTCAGCCAGTCTTCTCTACGTCCTTCGGGCCAGGTCCTTGTTTCATCTTATCTCTTATCTCCCTTCTTAGTCAGCTCCGAGGAGGATCAGCATTCTTGCAAGGCCCCAGTCATGAAAGAAAGGGGTTAAAAATTTCAGTCTCTGCCTGTCTCAGAACGACGATACTCCCACACGCGCTGCTGCTGCGGCCGGCCGGGCTGCACCCTTCTCCCCCCTTTCTCCTCCTGGGCCGGCTGCTATCACATTCCGTCTCGCCAACTCTCCCTCTCTCTCCCTCCTGAGGGGGGGAAATGTCTGCCCAATGTCTCTTGGGGCTGCTCCTCCACCCTTCCATCCTTGAGGGCCTTCTCACCCCCATCTCTGTCCAGGCCCCGGGCCTACCGCATGGCTGCCCCTCCCCCGCCCAGCAGCAGCGGCTGGACAGGGGAGGGATTTCTGACCTCTTCTCCTCGACGTCCCAAGAGAGCTTCCCAGGGCCGAAGCTCTGCTTTTTAACTCCTGTGTATTCTCGGAGGTGTGTCAAACCCCACTGGCTACACCAGGTGCAAGTATCAAACTCTCGAACATCCATTGGTTTGACCACAGCATCCCAGAATTCCCACTTCTTCCTGGTCAAACCACCACAGACAGTATGGATCCACCCTGCCTCGAGTACAGACAAACCCATCCGTGGGATTGTCTTTGCTCAAGGACCAGGTAATACATGGTGGATAATGCAGAAAGATGGAACAACACGGTGTGTACCTCAGGGAGACCTGATTGTGGGATGAGACTCATATATGAATGTCATTGTTTGTTGAATGTGAGACAGAAGGAACCTGTAAGTGTCAAAGGTCTGAGCAAGTAAGATGAGAGGAATGCGTACAGTGTCAAAGGTGTGAGTAAGTGAAATGAAAGTTTTTTATTGTATGTTCACGATATGGGATAAAGGGTAGAGTGTTGTGGGGTGACAGCCTTTATCCCAATATCGTGTGTTGTGTCTGGCAGCTGTGCCCCCCCCCCCCCCCTCCCCCCCCCCGCCGTCTTGTTGTGGCAGGATGGGGAAGAGAGGAGGGGGGGGTGTGACCAGGCACTTTTGCTTTTGGCTTTTGCTGCTTGGCTTGGCTAGCCGCTTGCTTGCTTGCTTGCTTGCTTTCTGCTTTTGCGCTGGTTTTTTTTTTTCCCCTTTTCTTTAGTTCTCTCTTTCTTACCCTCCCCTGAAGATACTGGACCGGCTCTGGACCTGACCTGAGAGCTCCAGGACACCTGGAGCCTGCGAGAGAAGCTCAGCACCCTTCACAACACAGTCTGGTCCCTTTTCTTTTCTTGTGTTGGGGAGTGTTCTTTTGTTACTTGTAAATAAATAGGTTTTGTTTTCCACTTTGCTCCTCCGAGAAATTCCTTCCCGAACCCGGTGTTGGTGGAGGGGTGGTTGGAGATTTGTTTTGTTTTGGGGGGCTCCCTCTTCGAGATTTCCCCTAATTTGTCCTAAACCAGGACAAAAGGTAACAGAGTATCTGAGATCAATCCACAGCGTGCAGGACCAGTTTAACAAAGACAACCCCGCCAAACAAATGGGCAGAGAGCTTCAGGTACTGGGGCGGTGGTAACCTACGCCCGCACTCTGGTGACCAACCCCTTGGTCCCATGTTGCTGATGGGTGTACAATCTGCTGTACGCCGAATCCGAGCCCCATGAGCTCGAATTACTGGGCTCAGCTGTGACCGTGGTGTCAGAGTCCATCCTAGTGGACAGATGACCTGATGGTTCATAGGAATGATCTCACAGTGCAAAAAACCAACACAGTACAAGGGGGTTTGCAGTGATAATCAAAACAAATGCAGTTTTATTGAAATAACCACAGCATAAATGCGATAGAGGGATTAAGGGAGAGAAAAAGATAGAGAAAGGGAGAGAGAGAGAGAGAGGGGGGGGATATAGCTACCAACGCAGAGACGAAGTCCTTTGGTCCAGTCCAGCCGAGGATCCGCCTGTTACACTGGGGAGATCTCAAAGGCTCTAGCTAACTCAGAGGATTTTATTACTGAAAATTGTGAGGGTAGGGGGGAAACAGATACAATAGGGAGCAGATGTAACAGGTAGTCTGTTCTCAGCAGTAAGCGAGAGCCATTGTGTTCTCGGTCCAGTGGTCACAACCTGCTGGCAAACATCTCGCTTCGGTCAGCTTGCCTCCCCCACACACCTCTCCCGGGTTGGGGGTTTCAGTCCCAGTCCTTGGAAGGAGCAGAGCGGCCTTTTAGGTGTTTCATGTCTCAGTCCTTGATGAAAAAGCTTTTCACATCTCCGTCTGTCTGTCATGGTGGTTGTAAAACAGACGAGGGTCTTCTGTGGGAGACTGCCTGGAGCTCAGGAGAAGTCCAGCCAGGCCAAGAGGTGGGACAGCTTCCAAAGCTGCTATTGTTGCAAACAGGGCATGGTGCCCTCTTCTTAGCATACAGCAAACACACCTGTGAAAACAATAGCTTAACACTGAGCTTTCAGGTCTCGGGGCCTGTGGTGTGTGACTTTTCTCCTTCAGAGCCAGAGATTCTAGACAGGGGGGAGTCTTCTCTTCAATGGTCTCCCAAGGACGATTGTGGGGCAGATGAGGGAAAATTCGGACAGACTCTTACACACCCTACCCTGGTTTAGGGCAAATTTGGTAGAAAATCCCCAAAAGGGGTTTCCTCTATACAGGAGATTCAAGCAGATTCTTCCCCAGCTGATTTAGTAAAATATTTCCTTGGAGAAAAATGCAAAAAAACTGTTTACTTAGCAGCAAAGCATTCACCAGAACAACAAATGAACAATATTAAACAATAAGACCTCTTGCTACTCCAAAAGAGATGACAAACTCAGAAAGTTTCTCTGTGGGCTGTAACTCAGCTCACTCAGTCTCTTATCAGTCTCTTATCAGTTCCCTCCAGCACGGGAAATGCCCAGCCCAGGCCTGGCCTGGCTGGCCACAGGTGAGAGGTGATGCTGGTGTTATGGGTGTTCCATTTCAAGCAATTTTAAACTGCACCAAAGAAAAAGAAAAACAGCAGTTGGGGGAACTTCTCTGCCTCAAAGACCTAACATCTAACAAAAAGCAAAGGAGAGCTCTGTCCTGCCAGAGCTAATGGCTCATGAGCAGCTTCATCATGGAGAGAAGCCCTACAAGTGCTTGGAGTGTGGGAAGAGCTTCAGGCAGAGCAGCACCCTGATCAGGCACCAGATGATCCACACTGGGGAATGGCCCTACGAATGTGGGGACAGTGGGAAAGGCTTCAGCTGCAGATCCGCCCTCGCCATCCACCAACACATCCACACCGGGGAGAGGCCCTACGAGTGTCTTCAGTGTCAGAGGAGGTTTCAGATCAACTCCGATCTCCTCCGCCACCAGCAGATTCACACCGAGGAGAGGCCCTTCCTCTGCCCCGACTGTGGGAAGGGCTTAAGCTGTGCCTCCCACCTCATCAGGCACCGGCGCTTCCACACTGGGGAGAGGCCCTATGAGTGTCCCCAGTGTGGGAAGAGCTTCACCAGCAGCTCTCACTTGACCAGACACCAATGGAGCCACCAGTAAGGGAAGCCCTGCAAATTCCCCGATTGCAGAACAGCCTCCAGCACTGCTCCATCTTCATCCCCCATGGGAGGGCCCACATTGGGAAAAGCCCTGGTGATCCATTTTCCCTGTGATCCATGCTGGGAAGACACCTGTCCATTTTCCTGCCCCTGCCAAAGACATGATGTGGGATGGAAGAACATGAGGTTCTGGCCATGGCCCTGTCATTACATTCACTCTCACCTCAGGTCATTGCAAAGGCAAGAAGGGGACTCTCTGTCTCTCTCAGTGAGCAGAGGGGTGACCTTTCCAGGCAGGAGGAAATACGTTGTCAGGATGAGCCAGTTGTTGACATAGTTTTCTCTGTAAATAATTTTACTTATCCCTTCTGTTATCAATCTTGTTGTTGTTCCTATTTGTTCCTTATCTCGTTGCTGTTCCCAATAAATTTTTCTTATCCCAGCCCAGGATCTTTGCCTTTTGTGCTTTCCATGGGAGGCAGGAGGGCAGTGAGGGCAGTGCGGTTTTAGCAGGAGCAGGAAATTGGCGAATCCTATTCCTGAACCCTGGCCCGTGGAAACCAAGTATCCCAGCTGGTGCCAGCCCTAGTGGCCATGGCAACAGCCTTGGGAGCGGGTCCCTGGCTGGGGCTGTGGGAACCTCTTCCTTCTGGTGCCCAGGGACAGGAGTGGAGGGAACGGCTGCAGCTGAGTCAGGGCAGGCTCAAGTTGGATGTCAGGAAAAGGTTTTTGCCCAGAGGCTGCTGGGGCCCTGCCCAGGCTCCCCAGGGAAGGGTCCCAGCTCCAGGGCTCTCTGAGCTGCAGCAGCGTTTGGACAGCGCTGCCAGGCCCAGGCTGGCATTGTTGGGGTGTCCTGTGCAGGGCCAGCAGTTGGACTGGAGGATCCTGATGGGTCCATCCCAGCTCAGCCAATTCTGTGGTTCTGGGATCCCATGAGCCTGGGGATGGGGCTGCCAGTGATTGCCATGGCAACGGGCTGTGGCTGCAGGCCTGAGCTGGTGTCCATGGCAACCACCCCTGGCATGGGGTCTCCATGGAGCTGCTGAGGGACTGACCATAGCAACAGGGGGCTGGTGATGGTTGCTATGGAAACTGAACAGAACAACAGGAGGCTGGTGATGGTTGCCATGGAAACTGACCATAGCAACAGGGTCCTGGTAATGGTTGCCATGGAAATTGAACAGAACAACAGAAGGCTGGTGATGGTTGCCTGCTAAGGATCAGATTTGTCACAGGCCCTCAGAGAGGTTGCATGGGAACTTTCCAAGAGTCTCTAGCCTGTTCCAGAGCTGGAATGTCACAGGCACAGACAGGAGCCCCATGGAGACCTCCCAGGGCTATCTGTGGATATTAAAGAGCCCTGAGGTCAGAGGCAGTCACAGCCATTCCATGGTGACATCCCAGGGGACCTTGGGCTGCCAAGGCACCGATCTGTCACAGGCACTCACAGGGCCCCATGGTGACATCCCAGAGTCCCCAGGCTGCCAAAGAGCCGGGATGTCCCAGACACTCACAGGGGTTCCTGTCATGGGCACAGTGGAAGCTTCAGTCAAAGTTTATTACAGAAGTTCCTGTTGGGTCACGAGGTGCAGAAAGGAGCCCCAATAGCCCCCACAGATCCCCAAATACCCCCAAGGATGTCCAGGCTTTCTAAACTCCTTCTGGGAGAGCCACACTGGAGCAGCTGTTTCCAATCCCAGCTGCAGACTTTTCAAGAGTTTGTGTGTAAAGAATTATAAAGTGGGAAATAAACCTTTGTAGAATTTGCCCCACAGGATTAGGGATGGCAAACCAGATATATTTATGTAAATATGTATTTTCTATTATGGTAATTATTAGAGAAAATTGTCTAAATCAGAAATATTTAACCATGATTTAAGAGATGTATAATATATTATATAGAGCACTAAGAAATAATTTCAAAGAAATAAGAAATTATTTCAAAGCAACTGCATTAAAGCAAAATCTGTAATTAAGCAGAGATTGATGTCACTCCTGCAGACCATTGACTGTGGGCAAGTCCCTTTGGCTCAGCCAAGAGCAGTGACTTTGAGGGGTGTCTCCACTGCAGGGAAGAATCCCCACCTCCCCCAAGAAAGGGAAATGTCAGGAGACGCTGCCATTAAAATTTGGGACGGGGCTTTTCTCATCTGAGGTGCTGCCCTGTCAGTCAGATGTGCCCAGGCTGGGCCAGCTCAGCAGCTCTGCAGAAGCTCTCAGTGGTGTCACTTGGTTGTTCCTTTCTCTGGGGATTTTTCCAGCTCTGCCACTGCTTCAATTCCCTCTGAAGAAAACTGAAATTTGGGATGGAGGAGTCAGGCTGGTTTCAGCATGATTCACCCCAAAAGCAGCATGACCTCCCTCCTTCATTTCCCACTGGGGGCTTTGCAAACAGGGCCTTGCTGGAGTTGTTGGAGCCCATTGCAGGCAGAGCCTCCTGCTCCAGCAGGAACTGCCTTTCCTGCGCCATGAGCAGGGCAGGTCTCGGTGCAGGAAAAGCCCCAGGCCAGCCCCAGCACAGGGAAGGGCTCGGGCACAAGGGCAGAGTGCCGTGCTGGGAGCTGTGCAGGGAGAGCCTGAGGCATCAAGGGCACCTTGTTTGAGAGAATTGTTTAGGGGATGGGAGTCAGGGCTTGTGTGTCCTGCTAGGCATAGCCCAGGCAGGGCTTTCCCAGCCACATTCCACACTCCATTTTCCAGCTGGAGCCACTGGTGCCTCTGAGTTGTGCTGCCCCAGCCCCAGGGACGCTCTCCTTGTCTGCCCATTCCCCCACGGTCTCTGGGCAGGGATGGCCTCAGTGGGGGCTGCTGACATCCTCAGCACCTTGGAGGCTGCTGCTGAATTTTCCTGCTCCAGAGGCTTGTTCAGCCTTCAGCTCTTCAGTGCAGGAATTCAGTGTCCCAGGGCTCATTAACATTCAGAACACCTTAACAACCCAAGCCTCTGGGAATAATTTGATTTTAATTTTCAAATCTCTTGTGGTTAATTGGACAGATCTCAGTAGTACATCTAAAGTGAATGCAATATATTTAAAAAGACAATCACAAAACAGTTTTTTTAGGTCCTCCTTAGTTTTTTTTTTTTTTTTTTCCTGTTAATTCATTGATATGTGCAATCTCCACTGAATGACACTGAATCTAAGTACGGCTCCAGAGGCTTGTTCAGCCTTCAGCTCTTCAGTGCAGGAATTCAGTGCCCCCAGGGTTCATTAACACTCAGAACAGCTTAACAAGCCAAGCCTCTGGGGATAATTTGACTTCAGTTTCTAAATCTTGTGTGGTTAATGAGAGAGATTTCAGAAGTGCATTAAACTGAATATGATCTATTTTAAAAGACAGTGAGAAAAGATTTTTTAGGTCCTGTTTAGGTTTTTCTTGTTTCCTCTGTAAATAACAATCTCCAATTGACACTGAATCCATGTACCTCCTCATGCAGTTGGAATAGATATGAAAATCAAGACCCTTCATGGCTGACAATCAATCAGACTCTGTCCCTACCCCCTCCCCACCTGTTTCCCCATCCAAGTCCTGGCACTCAGAGCAGCCTTGTGCAAATCTGAGCTCCCTCCAGCCCAGGCTGCACCTGCAGCTTTCAGCTCCTTGGCTCCAAGTCCCACCTGCTTTCCTTGGAGAAGGAGCTGCCCAAGACACAGAGGGATGTTCATTTCTTGTCAGCCAACAAAGCCAAGGGAAGGCTCAGCACCATCAAAGGCAAAAGTCACTCCTCTGCTGGATATTAAATCCACTTTCCACAGCAGACAGTCTCAGAGCAATGGAAAACACCTTCTGTGCCCAGCACAGATCCCAAGGTCCCCCCAAACCCTCCCTGCCCCGATTCTGCCCAGATTTGCTCTCTGCACACACGAGTCACAGGCTGAAGTCAGGAGCTCCCTCCATGTCCAGAGGGAGGAAAAGAGAGAAAGGGGATGAAGAGCTCTCCTGTGCAGAGCCAAGGTCCAAGTGCAGCCCCTGCAGTGGGAACCACAACTCATCAGGTTTGTGTCCTTTGTGGTCAGGGCCTGGTGACACTCAGAGGCACAGAAAGATTTCTTGCCAACAAACACAAGTTGGACATTTGAACAGTTTAATAACCATCACAGCTCTCTGTGATGTCCCTGCAGCCTCTGACATGTCCCCCATCCCCAAGGGATTTCTGTACAGCAACAGTTTTAAACAAGGCATAAGGTAATTCTGTGATAGATAAAAACATAATTAAGATGATATTTATTATATATTTATTTGAACTTCAGAAATATTGGGCAATTTCTTCCAGCTCAAAGCATGAAGCCAGTCAGTTGAGAGGCACTTGAATGACCAGAGAGCATCTAGAGGATGAAATCAGAGAGCACTAGAAGTACATAGATCCACCTGCTGTAAAAGAAGAGATGTCCTTAGACATGGCCATTTCAACAGAAGAGCTGAAAACACCTGAAGGAAAAGGGAGACGAAGTAATAAACAGAATATTGGTGACACCCGTAGAAGGGAAGATCAGTATTTTTCCTCCTGCCATCAGTACACCTGGAGGAAATTCCTGTTCCTGGTGGGAAAATTCTGCCAATTCTTAAAAGTACTCAAATGACCCAGATAATAAAGATTTGTTTGTATGTCATGAAATTAGAGTCTTTCATTAGCAAATTTGCAGATGATACTAAGCTGGGAGCATATGTCAATCTGTTAGAGGGACGGAGGGCTTTGCAGAGGGACTTGAAATGGTTGGATGGATGGGCAGAATCTAATGGGATGAGATTCAATAAGTCCAAGTGCCAAGTCCTGCACTTTGGCCACAATAATGCCCTGCAACATTATAGGCTGGGGATGGTGTGGCTGAACAGTGCTCAGGTGGGAAGGGACCTGGGGGTGCTGGTTGATTGTCGGCTGAACATGAGCCAGCAGTGTGCACAGGTGGCCAGGAAGGCCAAAGGCATCCTGGCCAGCATCAGGAATAGTGTGGCCAGCAGTAGCAGGGAGGTCATCCTTCCCCTGTACTCAGCACTGGTGAGGCCAAACCTTGAGTATTGCGTCCAGTTCTGGGCCCCTCAGTTTAGGAGGGACGTTGAGATGCTTGACCGTGTCCAAAGGAGAGCAACGAGGCTGGTGAGGGGCTTGGAGCACAAGCCGTATGAAGAACGACTGAGGGAGCTGGGTTTGTTCAGCCTGGAGAAAAGGAGATTCAGAGGTGACCTTATCACCCTCTTCAACTTCCTGAAGGGTGACTGTGATGAGCTGGGGGTCGGTCTCTTTCTCTAGGCAAGAACAGACAGAACAAGAGGACACAGTCTCAAGCTGCGCCAAGGGAGATACAGGCTAGAATTAGGAAGTTTTTCACAGAAAGAGTGGTCAAATACTGGAATCATCTACTCAGGGAGGTGATGGAGTCACCATCCCTCGATGTGTTTAAAGGGAAGACTGGATGTGGCACTTGGTGCCATGATCTAGTTGAGGTGTTAGAACATGGGTTGGACTCGATGATCTTAAAGGTCTCTTCCAACCTAGAAATTCTGTGATTCTGTGATTCTGTGAAACTAACAGGTATTAACACCTGTGTCACTTTCCAGGCAGACATCAGTTGTGTGCCCGTGAACAGGTTGTGCCACTTGTGCCCTGAGGTGCCCAGCTGGGATTGGATCTCTTCGAGAGCACCTGAGGGAAAGCAGAGCACCTTTAGAGCTGCAGGTCCCTGCCAGCCCTGCAGGGCTCCTGTCCCATCAACATCTGCTCTGCTCCAGTCTGAAACAGGCCCCAGCATGGTGCTGGGATCATCAGAGAGCTGAGGTGTGTGCTGGAATTCAATGCCCACCCCATTCCACAGCAGCCCTGCATTTCCCTCCTGCAACCTTGGTCTCCAGCACAGCCATGAAGGCTCTTTGGGCTCTGGACTGTTGCTGCAGCTCCCAAGGGCAGCTGAGCTCTGCCTTTGGCATAGTCAGGCCTGGCCAGCACAGGCCAGGCTCAGCAATTGCTTGTGTGTGCCTGGCCTTGCTGTCAGCCCTGGCAGTGGCTGCGTGGCCCCTTTGTGCCCCTGTGCTGGCCCAGCCATGGTGGCCCAGCCCCTGTGCAGGCCCAGCCCAGGCCAGGAGCATTTCGGCTGGGAACGGCCCCTGTGCCGTGGTGCCCACAGCAGCCTTGGGGCTCTGTGCCCCATGGCCTCCCTGCTGGGCAGCCTCTGCCAGCTCCTGCAGAGCCCGTGGCACCTGTGGGGCTGCACAGACAGCCCTGTCTGGGGCTCTGCCGGCCTCTGGGACAGCAGAGAGGCAGCCAGGGCTGGCTATGGCCGAGAACAGGCCCTGAGCCCCACAGGAGGATGGAGCTGGGCCACAAGCAAACTCAGCCCAGGCCAAACCTGGGCTCAGCAGCCAGGGCTGCCAACACATGGGGACAGAGGCTGGCACTGACAAATGTCCTGGGCCCCTCCCTGCTCTGTCCATGCCACCAAGGGCACAGAGCAGCCTCCTCTCTGGGCCACTTGCCTGTTTGCAATGCCTTGCACAGGAACTGGCCCTGCCCCACAAGGCCTGGCCTGAGTCCTGCTCCTGCACACTCAGCCAGGCTGAGATGGACACTGATGGTTTCTGGGCCAGGCTCTCTGAGCCCAGCCCAGCTCCCTGCAAGCTCTCTGGGCAGCACCAAGGGCCTCTCCCCAGCCCAGCCCAGTCGGCTCTGGCCTCACAGCTCTGCTCAGGCCAGGCTGCTGTGGTCACTGACCCACGGCCTCAGCCCCTGGCAAGGGCACAGCAGCAGCTGCAGCTGCCACAGGACTCAGCCCCAGCCATGGGGGAAGGTGCTTGGCCAAGGCCAAAGGTGGCTCCCTGGCTGCCCTGCTCCCCTCTTCCTGAGGTGCTGAGAGCTCTGCAGCCCCTGCTGCCATCCCATCTGCCCAGGGCAGCACAAGAGCCCAGGCCTTGGGGCCCTCAAGAGCTGCTCATCCTCCAGGCCCAGGGCCCATCCCAGAGCTGGGGCAGCCACAAAGCTGTGCCCATTTCTGTTCATTGCTGCTCTGATGGGGATGGATCCTCAGCCACTTGGAGGTTGCTGATGAATTTTACTCCTCCAGAGGCCTCTTCTTTCTTGAGCTACTCAGTGTAGGAATTCAGTGAAAAAGGCTATTAAACATTTGTTTAAAACATTTAAACAAGAAAACCACGTGGGAAAATTTGAAGTTTTCAATTGTTCTGTGGTTAATTAGTCAGATTTCAGAGGTGTATTTAAAGTGAATATAGTATATTGAAAACTAAGCAGAGAGAACTGGTTTTGTCCAGTTTTCTTTTCTTGTTTATAGATTGGTATCAGCAATGTCCAGTTGATATTGACCCCTAACCCCTTCAAATGCAGTCTGAATAGATATGAAAATCAAGACCCTTCATGGCTGACAATCAATCACACTTTGTTCCTACCCCCACCCCGCCATTTCCCTCACCCAATCCCTGGCAGTCAGAGCAGCTGAAGAATGGAGTCACATCCAGGGGTGTCCCCAGGGCTCAGGATTGGGGCCAGGTCAGTGAAATATCTTTATTGCTGATCTGGATGAGGCCATTGAGGGCACCCTCAGTCAGTTCCCAGGTGAGCCCAAGCTGGGTGGCAGTGTGGCTGTGCTGGGGGCCAGGAAGCTCTGCAGAGGGATTTGGCCAGGCTGGAGCCATCCATGGGCCCAGGACAGTGGGATGAGGTTCACCAAGGCCAAGGGCCGGGTCCTGCCCTGGGCTCACAACCATGCTCCAAATCCCTGGCTGTGCCCTGCCCCTGATCTCCACAGCCTGTCCTGTTTCCTTCATCCCTGCATTGCCAGGGACTCTCTGGGACAAGGGAGCTCTGCTCTGAATATGGAGAGAGGTGCAGGTGCCACCATCGGAGTGGGAACCAAAACTCATCAAGTTTGGAGATCAGGAACTGGTGAGACTCAGAGGCACAGAAAGTTGCTCTTCATGGCCAACAGACCACAGTTGAGCAGGAAGCAATTTTATAACAATCAAGCTCTTCCCTGAGCTATGTGCAATGTCCCAGCAGCATCTGATGTTCAATATCCACAAGTGATTTCCATACTAAAATTATTTCAGACAAATGGTGTTTTGTGATAGGTATAAACACAATTAAGTTCTGTCCCCTGTCAGTCTCTGGGGTGGATCCTGTGGAACATCATTTGGTGGAGGCTGTGGCTCCAGGTGGGCCAGGGGGATCCCGGGGGACAGGGACCCTGCTGGGCATGAACAGCATTGGACTTGTTGGGAGAAACTGTGAGGGGGAGCTGGGGCAGAGTGACCAACCCAGTGACCTGACACAGCCCTGCTGGGATTTCACACAGGGCCTCTGGGATGTCACTGCCTGCTCTGTGATGTCACAGACCCCTCTCTGATGTCACAGAGCTGCTCTCTGATGTTGCACCAGAGTCGGTGATGTCATTGTCTGCACTGTGATGTCAGACCTCTGCCCTGTGATGTTGCAACCTTCTCTATGATGTCACAGATCATTCTCTAATGTCACACAGCCCCTCTGGGTTGTCACTGTCTGCTCTGTGATGTCACAGCCCACTCTGTGACCTCATGTTACCAGATGATAAATTGTCTCCACCAGCTGAGCTCACACCTGGAGCTTGTTCTCCACAACCCCAGGCCTGTGGAAACCACACAGTGCCCATTGTGTGAGAAGGGGAACTGGAAGTTCAGCAGCCTCAGTGTCCTGCCAGCTCAGCCAGGCCCACTGGAACATTGGGGTCCACGACCACCAAGCACCACCAGAGAGACCCCCAGGAGAACAGAGGAGGGGAAATACATTCATGATTTGGGGGAAATGATTATCAGATTTATATTTAGTCTGGGACAATTAATGAATATGTATGCAAAATAAAGAATATAAACAGAAACTTTCCTTTACTCAGCCTGCAGGGCTTTGGGAGGAGCTGTCCCCCGTGCATCCCCCTGAATAAATAATGCTGCTTTTTAATGCTCCATTGGTGTTAAGGAGTTTTCTATTTTACTGAATTTTTGGTTACACTCCCACTGCCAAGGAAAGCTCTGTCTGCTGCTGTTCACAAACAGAGAAGGGCTGGTGGCAGATGTGGGGTTTGGAGGCTGCCTGGGGCACAGTGACCATGAAATAATCAAGTTTTCAATGTTCTGTGAAAGAAGGAGGGGCAGCAACAAAACTTCTACACTGGAATTAGGAAGGGCAGACTTTGGCCTATTTAGGATGCAGATGTGGGGAGTAATGAATCAGTCACTGATTTTTTTTAAGGAAAACCTCCCTTAAAAACAAAGGGGTCCAGGAAGGATGGACACATTTCAAGAAAGTAATCATAAGGGGGAAGGAGCAGGCTGTCCCAGTGTGGCAAAAGATGAGCTAGTGAGGAAAATGACTGGCCTGGCTGGGCGTGGAGATTTTGTGGGAACTCAAGGGAAAGAAGAGCGTGCTTCAACTTTGGACAGAAGATCAAGCAGCTTAGGAAATGTTTAAGGATGTTGTAAAGTCGTGCAGAAAAAAAGTTAAGAGTTGAAAGCTCAATTAGAGTTTAACCTGATCACTTCTGTGAAAAAAATAGACAATGTCTCCACAATTAAATTAATAGCAAAACATGGGATAAGGAGAACCTCTATTCTTTATTGGATGCAGTGGGGAGTATAGTAACTAAAGATAAGGAGAAGACAGAGCTACTTAACATCTTGTTTCTCTCAATTTTCAATATTAGGACAGGCTGCCCTCAAGACAAGTGTTATCCTGAGCTGGTAGATGGGCACAGGGAGCAGAACAGCCCCTGTAATCCAGGAGGAAGCAGTTGGTGACCTGCTGAGCCACTCAGGTGCCCACAGATAAATGGGATTGGATGGAATCCATCCCAGGGGGATGAGGGAGCTGTGGATGAGCTCCCCAAGCTGCTCTCCATCATTTACCATCAGTGCTGGCTCAGCAGGGAGGTCCCAGAGGACTGGAGGTGCCAGTGTGAGCCCATCCCCAAGAAGGGCTGGAAGGAGGATCAGGGCAACTCCAGGCCTGTCAGCCTGACCTGGGTGCCTGGCAAGGTTATGGAACAGATCACCTTGAGTGCCATCCCAGGGCACCCACAGGATGGCCAAGGGATCAGAGCCAGCCAGTGTGGATTTCAATGTCTGCACTGATGATCTGCATGAGGGGATTGAGTCCAGCATCAGCAAATCTGCAGATGACACCAAGCTGGGTGTGAGTGTGGATCTGCTGGAGGGTAGGAGGGCTCTGCAGAGGGACCTGGACAGGCTGGATCCAGGGCTCAAATCCAACAAGTCAGGTTTAACAAGTCCAAGTGCCAGGTCCTGCAGTTTGGCCACAGCAACCCCTGCAGCTCTACAGGCTGGGGACAGAGTGGCTGGAGAGCAGCCAGGCAGAAAGGGACCTGCAGGGACTGATGGACAGCAGGCTGGACATGAGCCAGCAGTGTGCCCAGGTGGCCAAGAAGGCCAGTGGCTCCTGGCCTGGATCAGGAATGGTGTGGCCAGCAGGAGCAGGGCAGGGATTCTTCCCCTGTGCTCAGCAATGCTTGGGCAGCGCCTTGAGTGCTGCGTCCAGTTCTGGCCCCCCAATTTAGGAAGGACATGGAGGGGCTGGAGCGTGTCCAGAGAAGGACAACAAGGCTGGTGAGGGGTCTGGAGCACAAGTCCTATGAGGAGTGGCTGAGGGAGCTGGGGTTGTTTATCCTGGAGGAGGCTCAGGGGAGACAAGGTGGTGTCAGGGCACAGGGCGGACTTGATGATCTCCATGGCCTGTTCCACCCTTCTGGGTGATTCTGGGATTCTCTGAAAGCACCCTTGAAGCAGTTGCAGGAGGAGCCCTGGGCCTCCTCTTCAGGAGCTCCAGCAGCCCAGGTCCCTCAGCTTCTCCTGCCAGCCCCAAAGCCCATCCTGTCAGTCCTGCAGAGCCTCTGCAGCTCCTCCTCAATGCCCAGAACAGGGAGCCCCAGAGCCAGACACAGCAGCCCAGATGTGCCCCCCTGGCCTGGGGTGCCTCTGGCAAGGGAGCAGCACCAGGCACTGAAGGAGCCTGAAGACAATTCCTGCAGCACTTGTAGGATGGTCCTGATGGACCATGGACATTCCCATGGTGCCAAGTCAGGAACTGCAATGGGGAGTGGGGCCAGAGAGGAAAGGGCAAACAGGGATGGGCTCCTTGCAGGGGAGGGAACAGGGGTGGGCAATGGGAAGAAATTTCCACCAAGGAAAGAGTAAAGAAAGCAAAGGTGAAGCCAAGGAAATGCTTAGGGCAGTTTGGGGGTGGCTGCCAGGCAGCCCTGGATCTGAGCAACAGCATCTGCAGTGGGACAGGAAATTCCCAGCTGATGGGAACAAACTTTCTTGCTGAGTGCAGAGGCCAGGACAAAGCTGAGTGGTTTGCCTGGTGTCCCCCAGCCCTTGCTGGTCCCAGGGGCTGATGGCATTTGTGCTCCCTCAGGTTCATGTCCCCACACCAACAGCATGGGGGTGCTCCCCGTGCTCTGTGCAATGCAAACAGGGGCTGCTGAGCCAGTGCTGCCTTGTCTGTGCCTGCAAGGATGGGGCACCTGTGTGAGCTGGGGGAGAGGCCAGGGCTGCAGAGGGGGGATGTTGTTGGCAGCTCCATGAGGACGCTCTGGGACGCTGCCCTGGGCTGTGCAGCGCACTGGGGATGGATCAGCCCCTGCACTGCTGCTCCTTCCCGTCTGCCCCAGGGCCCTTGCAGAGCACCAGCTGTTGGTGTCCTCAGCTGCCATGGCAACCCTCACTCAGGACAAAGCGGTGCCAGGGCTGTTCCAGGTACAATTGCAGTGACACTCGTTGGTGCCACCAGGTGCCATGGCAACGGCCACAGGGACCCGGTCCTTGGTTTAGTGCCATGGCAACCAATGCCCGGAGCCGTTGTGATGGTTGGTGGCCACGGAAAGCTGCCCTGGGCCCTTGCTCAGGGCTGGTGTCAGTGCCCAGAGCCAGAGGGGATCCCTTGCTGGGGGCTGTGCCATGGCCACCTGCCCTGTGCCGCGCTGGCCGCTCAGGCACCAGGAACTTGCAGCCAACGGCACTGCCAGGGCCAAAGGCCAGGTCAGCCAGACAGAAAGGGGCAGGGCTGGGCACTGTTTCCATGGCAACCAGCACTGGGGGGACACCTGGGTCACCTGGCCTGGCAGTTGCCATGGAAACCCCTGGCAGGGACTGAGGGCACAGCCCCTGGCACTGAGACACTGCTGGGCCGGGTGCTGAGCACAGGGCTGAGCACGCAGAGCTGGTTTTGTTCTTGCTGAGCCGCAGCACAGCCAAGGCCTGTCCTGCCCCTCGGCAGCCACGCTGGGGAGGGGCTGGGGCTGCAGGGGAGCTGGGCAGGGGACACAGCCAGGACAGGGGACCCCAACTGAGCCCGGGCATAGCCCAGACCAGAGCACATCATGCTCAGGGTGTGAAGGGGGGAACAGGGAGGAAGGGGGGAATTTTGGAGGGAGGGCTTTTGCCTTCCCAGGGAACACTTAGGCAAGAGGGGGCCCTGTTTCACCAGTGGGCAGGGTCACTACCAAAGACACAGACACCAACTTAAGGAATTGTGTCATTTATATCATGCACACCTGCCAAGAATTACAAAAGGATAAACTCAGCAAAGCACATCATCATTAGCAAAGAATTACAAAAGAAGCTCAGCAATCCATCATAACCCATCATTACATTTTGATGACCAATTCCTTGGTGAAACACTGGAGGTGTTTGTGGCAGACAAAGATTCTGGCTGACTATCAAGGTACACCTTACAGACATCAGTAGTACTTCAGTGACACCGTTCTTCATTCTTTCTTCTCAATCTCATTCCAATTAGGAACAAGAATTCTGTTGTGCATGGAGCTGGCACCTTTTTAATTCCAGAATAATGCCCCCAGGCCCTTTGCTCCTCATCTTTCCCATGCTGTCTGTGGCAAACAAGGCCTAGGGGAGCCCTTTCCCCTCTGGCTGGAAGGGGCCGGGTCCCAGTCCCTGAGGGGCACCCAGGCTCCTGGATGGAATTCCTGTGCAAGTCACTCAGTGTCACAGCAGCCTTCACATGGAGCCCCGTGGATCAGAGCATGTTCCAAAGGGGCCCTTGGGGCAAACAGGGAGATCTGGTCTGATGGGTAAAACAGAATGGGTAAAACAGAATGGGTAAAACAATCTTCTGTCAGATCTACTTGTTCTCACACAGAATCCTTGGCTGCAGGGACACATTCCCATTGTTCCCGCCCAGGTTTCAGGACTCAGAGTTGTCTTTCCTAGAAGCTGCTCCTTCAGCTGCCTCGGGAGGGCCTTTTGGCCCTCAGACCCACATTCTGGCTCCATTTATTAGGGCTGCTGGATCCAAACGCTTTATCTCCACAAACGGTGGTGACTGGAGCTGGATCTCCTTTTTTCACAATTGTTCTTAAAATTGCAAGATCAATAATTGTGCTACCCTGTCATAGGGCTGAATAATCCAATCTTGTTCATTAAAGTTTAACAGAATTACTGTAATTTCTCCTGGATATTCTGCATCAATTCCTCCTGCCATGACAGGAACACTTTGCAAGGTCAAGCTCCAAAGGAGCAGTTACCAAAGCAAAGTGTCCTGGAGGAATCCGAATTCCGTTGTCACTACTGATAGCTCTCATTTGCTTTGAATTTATCCTAATGAATTCCAATGCATGAAGGCCCAGCCCTGCAGCCTCTGGCCTGGCCCTGCCAGGGGCCATCACAGCCAGAACAATTTCCCAGGCAGCCCAAGTCTCACTGCCCATGGCTGGATTTGCAAATTGGGGGCAGCCGTGCACAGCCAGGGGGTTCCATTTCCCCAGTGGGCCATTGTGAAGGGCATGGAGCACATCTGGGAGATGGGTTCTCCATGGGGACAACTTCCCATGTCTTCATTTTTTCAACTGCTTTTATAACAACCCCTTCACCCTTTCAACCGATCCTGCAGCTTGTGCATAGTCTGGTACATGAAAGGCTTAATCACTGTATTTTTCACAGGAACAGACAAAGCACTCTGCATCACAATATCAGCACACCCTGTAAAAATAGCCAATTTCATCTCTTCCTCCTTTTTCCATTGTATACAATCTCACAAAGCTGAACACTGACATTAGAGTCCTGGCCAATCCTGTTCTGTAGGGTATTTAGTGTTACATCCTTGAGCATTGTTAGCACTACTTCCCATTATTACAATTTTCTATGTAAATGGTGATATAGAAATATAGATATAGATAGATATAGACATACATATATTTATATAAATTTATAAATATATATTAAGGTCTTATTATCCTATAAATATATATATTGTTATTTATTATATTAATATTTCACTTGCACAAATGCATCTGAGCTCAAGATTAAAATGTTGGAATGCTCTCCATGTGAGAGCATTCCAACAATAATTGTTCCTTCTGAAGGTGCTGTTTCCAATCTCCTCTCAACAAATTCATTTTTGTCTGCCCAAACCCACAAGGTCTTTTCCTTTTCCTTGTGCAATTTTTGGATGCATTTGAAACCATCCAGGGGTGCAGCTTCTTTTATTCGACTGCCCCACTGCTCCCACAGGGCTCTGACCTCAGCCCACTCCAGAGCCAGGGAACGCCAGGGAAGGGCTTCCCAGCTGGGAATTTCTGAGGGGACTGATTCCACACATTGACACTGAACAAGTGACATTTTTTTGTCATCTGGCCAGACTGTGCCAGTTTTGTTTTACCAGTGGGCAGGGTCAGCACCAAAGACACAGAGTCCAACTGAAGGAATCAGTGTCATTTCCTGCAGTTCAGAGCAGCAAAGAATCACCAAAGGAGCAGCTCAGCAATGCACCCAACCATCCCCACCACAGATTGCAGCAGTGATTAACAAAGATCCAGCAGCATTTACCCTCAGCCTTTACCATCCCCCAGACCCACACAGCAGCTGGGGAAGCTGTCACAGCCAAGGCTGCAGAGCCACTCCTGGGCACTGGCAATTCCTGCAGGTGCCTCCAGCCCCAGGTGAGGCTCCAACCCCGCTGGGAGAGGGCCCAGCTCTGACAGTGCTGAATGAACAAACTGACAGCACTGCTAGTGTGGCAACATCTGCTTTCATCCTCCTCTTGGGTCCCTCCCAAAGCCTGGCCAGGGCTCAAGGAGGAACCAAGGGAAGTGACTTTGACCATACAGCCCCAAACAAGGCCAGATATCAAATTTCATGGCCTTGTCTGGCTTCTAAATACACAAAGGTCAATACATGTTTCACTAATGAGTGGCTACATCTATTACAGTGCTAATGACCATGCGTATCTCATTAGGGAGCAGATACAAAGATAACCTTTGGTTGGAAGGCTCATCCAGAGGCCACCTTTGGCTCAGGGCCTGCTGTCCAGGCCTCACTCAGGGCTGGTGTCCAGGCCTTGGCACTTCAGGGACGTGGTTTAGTGCTGGGCTTGGCACTGCTGGGTGAGCGGCTGCACTGGGTGAGCTCAGAGGGCTTTTCCAACAGAAAGGCTTCTGTGATTCCATGATTATATCCACTGCATTCAGCTGGGCCTATTTTAGCAGCATTCCTTTGCCCCAAAAGTTCCCTCTTGCCCAGCTCCTGTGGCCTGAGGCTGCAGCTCCTTCAGCTCCTGGTGCTGAGCTGCTCATGCTGAACGAGATGGCTCAGAGAGAAGAACAGTCCATGCAATTCCTTCTGGGACACGGAGAGGAGAGGCTGTGTAAGCAGGAGCATTGTTTGCTGTGGCCTCCTCTCTGCCCTTCACGCCTTTCAGCGCTTTGAACCAGCCAAGAGCTTTCTCCAAGAGTGCAATGGAGCAGCTGTTCCTGCTCCCGGGCCTGGCTCTCTCCAGTCTCTGCCCTTGCCTGGTTCTGTCCCTCTTGCTGTGCCCTCTGTTCCCCCAGGGCTCGCTGGCTGCTGCCCAGGACTGTGGCACTGGCACAGATCCAGGGCTCCAGAGCCTCCTTTCTGTGCCCTTGGAGCTGCCTGGGCACAGCAGCCTTTTCCATCTGGAAGCTCCCCATGGACAGGGAATGCCCAGCTCTGCTCCCTGCACAGCCTCCAGGAGCCCAGGGCTGCCATCTCCAGTCCCTGCTGGCACTGGGGGCTCCCAGGTGCCTCAGGCTGCTGTGACACCGCTGCACACGGGAGGGAAGAGGGGCAGGGGCTGTGCTCAAAGTCAGCTCCATCTGCTGCTGCTGCTGCTGCTGCTGCTGCTGCTGCTGCTGCTGCTGCTGCTGCTGGGGGGTCATTTGTGCAGCCCTGGCCCAGAGTCAGGGATCAGATCCTGCCAGTCTCTTCCAGCCCTGGCTGCTCAGAGTTTGAGCCCTGGAGCCTCAGGTGGCCAAAGGCAGCTGCTGCTGGTCCCTCTGTGTGCCCAAGTTCAGCAGTGCTGCTCCATCAGTCTGTGCCCAGCAACGGGGAAAAGCCTCAGCCCTGCAGGGCATGGAGCTGCCGCGCTCTGCCTGAGCAGCTCAGCCAGCAGGAAGGGAGCTGCTCCACACGAAACCAGGAGGAAAGGACATTCCTTTGATAGGACATGTTTTCTATTGAAAGGAAAAAAAAAAGGAAAAAGCTAAAAAATAGGTAAATTGTAAAAGATAAGAATAAAATCCAAGTGTTAGTGCAAAAATATAACATACAGTTAATGAAAAAAACCAAAACATAAAGGCAAATTTACATTCTTTGAATTAAGAGGTAAATGATCTTTTTCAAAAGAGAACTCAGTTATTTACATTGTAAATGTGCTGATGGCATGGATCCATCTTTGTGACCTCAAAAGCCTCTTAAAAGATTTTGGGCTTTGTTTCCAACATTGATATTTGAAAATGTGGTCAAAGCAAGAGGAAATTGCTTAGTGCCCTTCCAGCTCCAAGCAGGACTGGGAAGGGAAACTCTGTCAAAGCCCAAATACCTTTACAAGATGACCTTCCTTCTCAGCCTGGGAATGAGCTGCACATTCCCCTTGAAACTTACAGGGATTTCTTAGAGACCCAAAGTCCCACTTACGGCTTTTTGCTCTGGTTTGGCAGTGCAGAAGGGCAATTCTCCATCCACCAGCTCCAGACTGCACTGCCTCAGGAACACGGCCCACTCGCCAGCTTTGGCCCACTCGTGCCACTGCTAGAGGAGGAAGAAAGTGCAATTGCACAATTCCAGCCAATAAAGAAGGAAGAATGGAACAGACAAAACACCCTGTGCAGATCCAGGCGTTCAGCTTGGACTGTGGAGAGTTTGGGCACTTGCCAATTGGATGTGTGTCCCCAGCTCAAATCTCTGGGCCTGCAGCAGAGTCTCACTCACCTGCCAAAGCAGAAAGCTCAGGCGCTGTGCCCACAATGGGTTCGTCTGATGCAGAGCTGTCAGAGCAATGTGAGGGCAGAGCCAGCCCAGCTGGGCCCAGGGCTGAGCCCAGCAGAGCCCTGGCAGAACCCAGAGCAGCCTCAGCACCCGCAGAGCCCGGCTGCAAGGAGAGAAAGCAGAAAGTGCCCATCAGCTGAGGGCTCCTGTCCCCTTGTGCCAAGGCCTGCGGTGCCCAGGCCATGCTGGCTGTGCCCAGAGCTGTGCCCAGAGCTGCCCATCCCTGCTGCCAAAGGCAGCAGAGCAGGAGGGCAGGACATGTGCCCAGCCTGCAGCCAGCCACGGCACATCCAGCCCTCAGCAGCTGCCCAGAGCCAAAAAGCAGCTGGGCAGTCAACTGAAGAATGAGTTGCATCTGCCCCAGCAAAGGGGGAACCTTTGGTGCCCGGCCGTGCCATGCCCAGATCTGGGAGCATCCCCCTGCCTGTGGACTCACCTGCAAATTGGGCCTGGAGCCTGGCTTTGAAGAAGATACCAGAATCCAAGTCCATCATCTTCAGCTGGCCAGGCTGGGAAGAGATTGTCATCCTTGAGTTTGTCCTTGGTGTCTCCAGCAGCAGCCCCACCTGGAACAGCTTCTCCAGGGGCTCCTTCTCCTGCCCTGGGCCAGACCAGGCTCTCAGGGCTCTGCCCAGGGCCCCAGCCATCCATGAACAGGACAAACAAAACCAGGGGGATGGTGGCCACCAGTGCTTGCCACATCAGGTCTGCAGCTCAGCTCCAGCCCAAGAGCTGCGTGTTCCTTTCTGCTGACCCCTGCTCAGAGCTACAGGCAGGACAAAACCAGCCTGGTTTGCTTTGCCACTGATTGCCAAGAGATGCATGGAGCTGGTACCTGCCAGGCCCCTGGATCCAACTGTGCACGAGGATCTCTTCAGTCTTCTAGGGCAGGGAAACATCCTTCACCCAAGGATGACAGAAAAGATCTTCTAAGGATGGCCTGTCCGAGGGTTGCATGGACAAACACCTCTTAATGACATCTTGGCACGCTGGGGAGAGAAACCAAAAATCACCAGTCAGCTGGAGAAGTTGCCCCCCTGTTCCCATGCCCAGGTCATGCTGGGTGTGCCCAGAGCTGGGCCTAAACTTCCCCATGGATACTCTGTTTGGAGGAGAGCAGGAGAGCAGGACATGTGCCACCTCCTCAGCAGCTGCCAGAGTGGGATGCCCATGAGCCCACTGCTGACTCCCAGCACTGGTATTGCCCCCGTGCCCAGAGATGAGGATCCACCTTGAGAGAGCCATCGTGGGAACAAGATCCGCCCCCGGATGATCTCCTGGCCCCTCCTGAATGGGTGCTTCCCCATGACCAGGTGGCACAGCAGGAGGCCCAGGGACCAGATCGTGGCTGCCTCGCCGTGGTAGCGCTGGTGCTGGATCCACTCTGGTGGGCTGTAGGACAGGGTTCCTGTGGAACACAGACACAGCTCAGTAGGGGGATGCTGCTGCTCCCAGAGCCTGGCCCCAGCATCCCTGGGCATGTGGGGGCTGCCCCAGAGGCACACAGGGTGAGCCTCTCGCCAGCACTTGGGTCTTGTGCACAAACTCGAGGCTGGAAAAGAAGCCACTGGTCCTGGAAGAGGGCAGAAGAAACCCTAGGAAGGCCCAACCATGACACACAAAGGAAAACTCCACCCAGTAGTGGAGAAAACCCACACTCCTCCCCACCTGTATGGCCCCCAAAAATCTTAATAAGCCAAGGCAAACAAGGGGAGTGGAGCAGTCCAGCCCTTCCTTGCCTGCACACCAAACCATCTGGGGCACGCGGTCAGGCCTCCCTCTCTGCTACCCCCATGGGGGTTTGTGTCGGGCTGGCTGCCCCAGCTCCAGCCCCAGCCCAGGCCACAGTGGGTGCTGAAGGCTGTCAGCAGGGCTGGGAGCTGGGCCCCCTCACACCCCCACCCAAATCAGCTCGGCTCTAGCATCAATCCCATCCCGGCTGCAATAGGGGGAGGCCCCAGTGCTGCACCCAGGCTGGGCCATGAGATGCCCAGGAGCACCCCCTGCGAAGGCTCACCTGCAAACTGGGTGTAGGCTGTGTCTTGGAGGAAGGCGCCACAGCCAAAGTCGATCAGTTTCAGCTGCCCGCTGGCCAGGTCGAGCAGGATATTCTCGGGCTTGATGTCCCTGTGCAGGACCCCGCAGCTGGTGCAGTGCCGCACGGCCTCCAGCACCTGGCGGAACAGCACCCGTGCCTCCTCCTCTGGCAGGAACCCTCGCTCCGCTAGGACACCCGAGAGCTCCTGGCACCGCTCCGGACGCTCCAGCACCAGCAGGAAGCTGTCGGGGAGCTCAAGCCACTCCAGGAGCTGAATGACACCACCACAGCCAGAGGACACCTTGGCCAGCAGCACGATCTCCATGGGTGCGCTGGTGCCGTCGGGCTGCGTGAGGAGCACGATGCTGTTAGTGGGGCCGAGGCCGTGCCAGGCCTAGGGAAGCCCTCAGCCAGCCCGGGATGCTCTGCACGCCCCGCTCAGCCCACGCCCGCTCTCCCCGCAGGGCTCCCGGCGGCTCCCACCCTGCCGGGCCCTGGCTCCTCGCCGCCCGGCACGGCCCGGCTGTAGCCGCTGGCCCCGCTCACTCACCAGCTCACCCCAGTGCCGGATGCGATCCCGCGGCACGCGTTTGATGGCCACCTGCGAGCGAGGGAGAGCAGCGGGCTCAGCTCGCCGCCTGTCCCGCTGCGCCCCGACCCATCCTCCTCCTCCACCCCCTCCGCCTCCGCCCGCCGCCGGCCCCGCCGCTCACCGGGGCGCCGTCCGAGAGCCGCGTGGCCGCGAAGACGCTGCCGAAGCCGCCGCGGCCCAGCAGCGAACCCAGCCGGTACCGCTCCTGCAAGGCCTCCTGCGCCTTCCCTGCGGGCGGGACGCGGCTGTCAGCGCTCGGCCCGGGGCCAGCAACGGCCCCCGAGCGCCCCTCACCCGCCCCGGGCCCGGCATCCCCACCCGCCCCGGGCCTCGGCGGCTCGGGGCCGGAGGCCGCGCTGCCGAGCGGCGGAGCTCGGGCCGGGGAATCCGCAGCGGAGGCGGCGGGAGCGGCCGCGCCGCGTGCGTCCTCCGCGGGCCCCGGGAAGAGCCGGGGCCGGGGCCGGGGCCGGGGTCGGGAATGGACCCTGCGTCGGGTCCGGGGCCGGGCTCGGGCCAGGCGGAGCCGAAGGGCGGCGATGCCGCCCCCGCCCCAGGCACTGATGCCCGCCCAGCAGCGCCACCGCCAGTACGGCCAGAGCCGGGCGAAGGCGAGACCGCGGCGGGACGGCCGGGGCCGGGCACGGGGCAGCCCCGCCCGGGGCCGGGGGCGGGCCGGGGGCATGGCCCGGCCCTGTAGGGGAGAGGGAGGCGGAGAGTGGAGAGGGACGCCGGGTAAGGGACCCCGAGGGAAGGGTGCCCGACCGCGGGAAAGGGAGAGAAAGAGAAAGAAAGAGAGAAAGAGAAAGAAAAGGAGAAAGACTATTCAAAAGTATCTGTTTTGGTGCTGCCGCCGCTACTGCTGCCGCTGCCGCCGCTGCTGCCGCCGCTGCCGCTGCCGCCGCTGCAACTGAGGCACCGGGGCCGTTCGTCCCCGTGTCCGTTCCCCGCTCGCCCCACGAGCCCCACGTTCGAGCCCCGCGCGCCCCGGGGACAGCCCCTCCGTCTGCCCAAACACGGGAACTTTGCAGCCTTGAGCCCAGATGCAGAGCCCTGACTCCTGCACACTGGCACAGCGATCCCCTCACTCGCTGCTGTGCGTTGTCCTTGCTGAGGGTCAAACACTGTCGGGCCACCTTCCCTTGGGGTAGGATTCCTACCTGAGCCCAGCACTGCACTTACATATCCAGGGTTGCTTTCCAGTAAAAACAGGGGAAGGAAAACTGTGTCTGGCTCATGGTATTTTAGAGTGTCTAAAATCACTAAGTCATCCATCCTAGAGGTGAGGTGCATCTGGAATTACTGGGATGGAGAAGCAGTGCAACATTGAAAAGGGGAGCATAGAAATAAATAGAGTAAAACATCTTGGATTGTTTCTTTCATTTTCATTTCAATTCTGGAAAGCTGTTTCAGTTTTCCAGGAATCTTCTCCTGTCTGCTCTTCCCAAGAATCTCTCATGGAGAACAAGGTCAAGCTTCTGTCACAAGATTTGCCACCAGGAAATTACGCCACTGGTGAAATTTTCATTGTGACTGTTTGTGTTGGCTTAGGACAAATTTGGGGAGGAAACCTCCTAAAGGGGTCTGTCTAGAAAGCAAGTTCAAGCGGCCCCTCCCCCTACTAATTCAGGGAAAGACTTCCCTTGAGAAAAGTGAAAAAACCCCATTTTTTTAACAAGTAAAGTATTCAGAAGCATGAAAAATGAATAATATTAAATAAAACCTCTGACAGTGCTGAAGAGATGGCAAATTCAGAAAGTCCTTTTTGTGGGTTGTAGTTGGCTCCCTCTGTCTCTTCTAAGTCCCTCTGGAGCTGGAATGCAGCGTCCCAGAGCTCGGTGGGCCACAGGTGTGAGCTGCCGGTGTTTGTCTGGGTTTTCAGTCCAGAGCAGGTTTAAACAGTTCCAAGAAAAAGGAAAGTCACAGTCCGAGGAACTTCCCTTCCTAAGGTGGCTAAAATCAAATTGCTGGACCTGGGCTGTAAAGGCATCGGGAAATTTCCACATCTGGGCACTGGCGGTCCCAGCAAACACCAGATCACGGTGGCGCTGGACCCAGAACCTGCAGATTTCCAAGCTTTGGCTTTCTGTGCCAGCAAATCACTGGGCTTGGCCTGTGCCAGCACCAGGAAGTTTTCAGATCTGGGCGCTGGCACTGCCAGCAAACACCAGATCTGGGTGGTGTCGTTGCCAGTGACAGAAATCTGCCGGATTTGGGCTCCGCTGACATCGGGAAATTTCCAAATCTGGGTTCCTGTGCAGGAAACACAAGATGTGGGTGGTGCCAGACCCAGTAGCAGAAAGTTGCCAGGTTTTGGGTTTCTGTGCCAGCAAATTGCTGCACTTGGGCTGTGTCAGAATAGGGAAATTTCCAGATCTGGGCACTGGCAGTGCCAGCAAACGCCAGTGAAACCTTCTGGTCCTCGTCTGCACTGTTGACCAGTGGTTTCCCTGAGAACCAGCTCTGGCAACTTTACAGACAGAGACTGCTTTCATCTCGTTGTCTGGAAACAGAACTTTACTGAAGGCAAACACAACAAACAAGACGGCGTACACAGTACAGAGAGAGAAGCAGAAAAAGGCCTGGGTCCAGGGTCTAGCAGGAATATTTATACATTTATTTATGGGGAGGGGTTAAGGTGGAATCTGAGGGAAGAATCCAAGAGGAAGGAAGGATTAAGAATATTACAGTTTTTGCAGTATAAAGTAACCAATGGTAGCAAAGAGAATTCAGAACTTTCTAGTAATAATCTGCATAACTGAACAAGAGGATTATGGGCGGGAGCTCCTGCTGACCCCAACTAAACAGGGTTTTCCCATGGCCTTAAGCCGAGGTCTCCCTCTTCTTTTAAACCAACCCAAACACACCAGATCTGGGCAGTGCAGGGCTTTGGCTTTCTTTGCCAGACAATTGCTGCATTTGGGTTGTGCTGGCACAGGGAAATTGCCAGATCTGGGCACTGGCAGTGCCAGCTAAAGGCAGATCTGGGTGCTGCCGGTGCTATCACCAGAAAATTGCCGGTTTTTTCTTTCTGTGCCAGCAAACTGCTGGACTTGGGCTGTGCTGCTACTGGGAAACTGCTGGATCTGAGCACTGGCAGTGCCAGCAAACACCAGATCTGGGTGGGGCCAGCACCAGGTATTTGCAAGGTCTTGGCTTTCTTTGCCAGAAAATGACTAGACTCAGGCTGTGCCAGCACCGGGAAATTCCAGCATCTGGGCACTGGTGGTGCCAGCAAACACCGGATCTTGGCATTGCCAATGATGGTAGCAGGGAATTGCCAAATTATGCCTTTCTTTGCCAGAAAATTTCTGGACTTGGCTCTGCCAGAACCGGGAAGTATCCAGATCTGAGCACTGGCAGTGGCACCAAACACCAGGTCTGAGCACCTGTATTGGCATCAGGAAATTGCCGGATTTTGGCTGTCTGTGCCAGCAAATTGCTGGACTTGGGCTGTGTCAGCCCTGGAAAATTTCCAGATCTGGGCGCTTGTGCAGTAAACACCAGATCTGGGTGGTGTGTCGTAGTGTGTTTTTGTACTTTATAATATTTTGTAATAGTTTTGTTTTTGAATCCCCGTATTTTTCCCAAATGGTTCATCTCAGATGGTACCCCCCTCCCTTTACCTGTGTAATCCCTTTCCCTTGCTGAGATCATCCCCAAATCCCCACCCTGGCTCTCTGTCAATCACTCAGCATCCCATCCCCTCCATCTAGAAGCTTCGGTCCAGGATGTCGAGTGATCAGCCAAAGGCTGGGGGTCAGCACCCCAAGCCTTGCCCTATATGCTGTCCTAAATGTCCGTCCCCCAGTACCCATCCCTTAGGGTCACTTATTGGTTAGTAAAATGTTATCTACTTTTGGTTTCCACCTCCCTTTAAATGTAACCTTGGCACATCTCCCAGGGTTCTCAGCAGGAGCGCCCTGAGGTGTAGGGGCTCCTTTGGGACTCCTGGAATAAAACCTGGGATTAACCCCTGCTAAGAGTCGGCCCTTTATCTTGTACCCATGTCTCTGGTGTCTCTCCTGCTGCAAAGACAACCACATGCCCTCCATACCCTCGGGGCTTGGGAGAGTGTCTCCCCGCTGTCGGCCGTGTCGGGGCTGGTCCCCGGTGTCTGTCAACTCGGGACTGGCTGAGGGTTCCTGAGAGGCTCCCAGAGGGACAGAGACACTGCCCTTATAGGTAAACTGAATGGCCCAGGGATTTTGGAGGTAATTACAAATTGGCCTGAAGGTGAAAATTTTGGTGTCACAGATGAAGAACAAGACCAGCAACATGGACTGAAGAAGCTCCTCCATATAACCAAATTTTCCCAGAGGAAACATGCTACGGTCTTTTCACTGATGGTCCAATCGTAGGGATGAACCGGAAGTGGAAAGCAGCCATATGGAGCCCCACACGACAGGTTGCACAAGCTACTGAAGGAGAAGGTGGATCAAGTCAATTTGCTGAACTCAAAGCTGTTCAGCTGGCCCTGGACATTGTAGAAAGAGAGAAGTGGCCAAAGCTGTACCTCTACACTGATTCATGGATGGTAGCCAATGCTCTGTGGGGATGGCTGGAGAGGTGGAAAAGGGCTAACTGGCAACGTAGAGGGAAACCAATTTGGGCTGCTGATGAGTGGAAAGACATTGCTACCAGGGTAGGGAGGCTACCTGTGAAAGTCCACCATGTAGATGCCCATGTACCCAAGAGTAGGGCCAATGAGGAGCACCAAAACAATGAGCAAGTAGACCAAGCTGCAAAGATAGGGGTGTCCAAAATAGACCTAGATTGGGAACATAAGGGAGAGTTATTCCTAGCTCGATGTGCCCATGATGCCTCAGGGCATCAGGGCAGGGATGCCACCTATAAGTGGGCACAAGACCGAGGGGTGAATTTAACCATGGACAGTATTTCCCACGTTATCCATGACTGTGAGACATGTGCTGCCATCAAGCAGGCCAAGCGAGTGAAGCCCCTGTGGTACAGTGGGCGGTAGTCCAAGAACAAGTATGGGGAGGCCTGGCAGATTGACTCCATCACACTGCCCCAGACATGCCAGGGCAAGCGCTATGAGCTGACCATGGTGGAAGCCACCACTGGATGGTTGGAAACCTACCCTGTGTCTCATGCTATGGCCCGGAGCACCATCCTGGGCCTGGAAAAGCAAGTTCTGTGGAGACACAGTAGCCCTGAGGGGATCGAGTCAGACATTGGGACCCATTTCAAGAACAGCCTTATCAACACCTGGGCTAGGGAACATGGCATTAAGTGGGTGTACCCTATCCCCTACCTTGCACCAGCTGCAGGCAAAGTGAAGAGGTACAATGGACTGTTAAAAACCACATTGAAAGCATTAGGTGGGGGATCTTTCAAAAACTGGGAGCATCTGGCAAAAGCCACCTGATTAGTTAACACCCAAGGCTCTACTAAACGAGTGGGCCCTGCCCAATCTGAGCCCTTGCAGAGAGTAGATGGAGACAAAGTCCCAGTGATGCATGTCAGAGGTTTATTAGGGAAGACAGTTTGGATTAATCCTGCCTCGAATACAGACAAACCCATTCATGGGGTTGTTTTTGCTCAGAGACCAGGTTGCACATGGTGGATAATGCAAAAATATGGAAGAACACGCTGTGTACCTCAGGGAGATCTGATTGTTGGATAAAACCTGTGTAAATGTCACTGTTTGCTGAGTGATATTACCATTGTCTGTGTATTGCTGTATAATGGATGTATCACGTATGTACTTGTAGAGTTAGAATTTATATTAGTTTTAGTAGTAAGCAGATGATATGGGGATAAGGGGTGGAATGTCCTGGGTTGACCATATGATGCTTCTATCCCCAGTCGTCTCATTCTGTTTATGTTGAATAATAAGTTTTGTATCTTTAAGAGTGTTCCAGAGAGTGAAGGGGGGGAGAGAAGAGGTATGCAGTTTGTTTTCAGGCACTGCACTCACTCCTCCACATTCCTCCTCCTGGACTGTTGTTGTCTGCGGACAGACAGCAGGACAGAGCTCTTCTTTTGCTTTTTAGTTAGTGTTAGCTAGCTGAGGCAGAGAAGTTCCCTGGACTGTTTTTTTTCCTTTTTCTTTGCACCTCTTGAAACTGCTCTGGACTGAACACCCAGGGGAGCACCGGCAGCTGCAGGTGTGGCCCACCGGGCCGGGCCTGGCCTGCGACAATTCCAGCACTGGAGGGACTGATCAGAGACTGAGTGAGCTGAGCTTCAACCCAGGGTTTTCTCAGTTTGTCATCTCTTTTAGAGTGGCAAGGGGTCTCATTGTTTGATATTGTTTTAGTTTATTGTTTAATAAACAGTTATTTTTTCCTCCCAGACCAGTGGGGAGAGGGGCCGATTGGATCTGCTTTTTCCACTGGAGCTCCTTTGGGGGATTCTTCCCCAAATTTGCTCTAAACCTGGACACTGTGGTATGGGACAAGAGATCCATGGATGGGTTCCCAATTAAACCAACACCTGAAAACCCAAGAACATCCTAATCTTGAGCACTTAACATATGCTGCATGTTGGCAGAGAGATACCACCGGCAGTGAGGTTACAAAAATCTGTAAACTACAAAAATAGGAGGAAGAGAATGAGGGGAGAGAAGAGGTTAGTGTTAAGTGGGACCCCCTTGATTACTTACCTCCTCCTCCATTCCCTCCTATTTACCCGGCAATGCCCCAGGCTCCTCTCCCAGATCCCCCGATTTTACCTCTGGCCTCTCCATCCCCAGAACCAGCAGCCACTCTGATCCCATTAGCACCTCCAATTAACCCTCCTATCGTCAATACTCCTACCCTAACCTCAACTCCCTCATCTGCTCCAAATACTTCTGTCCCACCTCCCTCTAATCCAGTTCTTTCTCCAGCCTTCCCCTCAGTCTCTTCCACTGTCTCTCCAGCCTCACTCCCAGTGTCCTTTCCTACAGGTTCAGTCTCTTTCCCCTTACCTATTGCTGTACCATTACCTCCCCCTAACTGGGAGGGGAGCACCTCCATCCCTAACCCAGCTAGTAGGAGCCCACTAGCCCCCACTCATCCCATTTCTTCACAGAAGGGTAACCTCACAGAGGGACCTTACTGTAATACACGATCTAAAACATCTAAAGTGGAGAAGCTTTTTCCTCTTGGAGAAGTCCCCATGGGTGGGATACGTGGGGGCTTGGGTTTGTAAATGCCCCATTAACAGCCACTGAAATTCGAGGCTTTGAAAAGGAGTTAGGGAAGTTAGTGGAGGATCCAGTAGGTATATCGAACCAAGTAGACCATTTCTAGGCCCCAATACTTACACCTGGGGAGAGTTGTACTCTATTTTTAAAATTCTGTTCAGCCCTGAAGAAGTGAGGATGATCAGGGCCGCAGGAATGTGGATCTGGGAGCGAGAAAATCGTTCAGGAGATCCCAATGACCAGAAATTACCCTTACAGGGCCCTGAGTGGGACCCTAATGAAGAGGAAGATAGGAGGAACATGGAAGAGTATAGGTCTCTGATGGTTAGAGGAATAAAGGAATCAGTTCCCCAAAGTAATAACACAAAACTAGCTTTTGATAGCATGCAAGAAAAGGATGAAACCCCAGCTACTTGGCTTAATAGGTTAAAGAGGAACTTCCAATTATATTCCCACATAGATCCCGATAGCTCTGAAGGCCAAGTGCTTCTAAAAGTGCAATTTGTTACAAAATCGTGGCCAGACATCCGGAGAAAGTTAGAGAAAATGGAGGACTGGCAGGAAAAGGGAATAAATGAACTATTAAAGGAAGCCTTAAAGATATATTTAAGGAGAGAAGAAGAGAAAGCCAAAGCTAAAGCTAGAATCATGGTACCTGTAGCCAGGGAAAGTCAAGGGGTAAACAGAGATCAGCAGGGACAACCATCGAGAGTCAGTGAAAGTGGATGAAGTCCTCCTCTGAAACACCCAAAGACAAACCTATACTACCTCCATGGGTGGATACAAACAGAAGACCAGTGGTACCACTGAGTGAGAGGAAATGTTATTATTGTGGAGAGATAGGACACATAAGAAGGAATTGCAATAAACTCTCTTTTGATGAGGCAATTGTAAAAGAACAAGAGGCTCTTGAGAGACTCCTGAGGGGAGATGACTAGGGGTGTCAGGGGCTTTATATGTTAGGGGACCCAATGTATCATCAAGAAGAGCCCCTAGTAAACTTTGAGGTGGGTCCCCAAAGTGAGGAATTGGAATTTTTAGTTGATACTGGAGCAGATAGATCAAATATAAAGGAATTACCCACCAGAGTGACGCCTGGGAGAAAGGTCTGTGAGGTGATGGGAGTGGAGGGAAAACCATTTAGAGCCTCCATAGTTGAAAATGTAGAAAATAAAGGAAACGGAAGGCACTGTGTGGCTGATTTTATCTATTTACCTAATCTAGAAAGTAATTAGCTAGGAAGGGACCTGCAAGTCCAATTAGGAGTGGAAATTATCCCAAAGGATGGGAGAATGATAGTCCAGATCATGAAATTGACATCGGGAGATACAGAGCAGATAAACCCAGAGGTTTGGGCAGGAGAAGGAAAGAGGGGCTATCTAGACATCCCACCAATAAGAATTGAAATGCAAAAAGGAATTCCTCCCATTCAAGTAAAGCAATACACAATGTCTATTGAGGGAAAAAGGGACTGACCCCTGTGATTGAGCAGCTATTAGAGGAAGGTATCCTGGAGCCGTGTATGTCTCCACACAACACCCCTATTTTAGCAATCAAGAAGGCAGAGGGAAAATACCGATTGGTCCAAGACTTAAGGGAAATAAATAAGAGAACTATAACCAGGCATCCAGTGGTCCCAAACCCCTACACCCTCTTAAGTCAGATCCCAACACAGCATGCCTGGTTTACTATTATAGATTTAAAAGATGCATTTTGGGCATGTCCTCTTGCTGAGGAATATAGGGATTGGTTCGCATTTGAGTGGGAACATCCAGAGAAGAGGAGGAAACAACAATTAAGGTGGATGCACATACCCCAAGGATTTACCGAGTCCCCAAATCTCTTTGGGCAAGCCTTAGAAGGGCTTCTAGAACAATTCACCCCGGAGTACAAATTCTACAATATGTAGATGACTTATTAGTATCTGGAGAGGAACAGAATAATGTCAGGGCAACAAGTATACGACTTCTAAATTTCCTAGGAGCAAAGGGTTTAAAAATATCCCAGAATAAATTGCAATTTGTGGAAGCAGAAGTTACTTATCTGGGACACATAATTGGGAAATGATATAAGAAATTAAGTCCTGAAAGAATTTCAGGCATACTATCCATATCAGCACCAATAACTAAGCGACATGTCAGAAAACTATTAGGCTTGTTTAGGTACTGCAAGTTATGGTTAGACCAATATACCCAAAGTGTAAAATTTTTATATGACAAATTAGTAAACCCTGACTCAACAGAATGGACAGCTGAGGATGACGAAAAACTAAATAATTTGAAAGACAAACTATCCTCGGCACCTGTCCTAAGTTTGCCCAATCTGGAAAAAAGAATTTGACCTATTTGTAAATACGGAAAAAGGAATTGCTTATGGGCTGGCAGCCCAAGAGTGGGGAGGGTGTAAGAAACCAATTGCTTACATCTCCAAACTGCTAGACCCAGGAGCTAGGGGGTGGCCCACCTGTATTCGAGCAGTTGGTGCAGCAGCCACTTTACCTGAAGAAACTCAAAAACTGGCCTTGCGAGGCAAAACAAGAATCCATACAACCCATGGATCTAAAAACAATTTTAAGCCAAAGGATCCAGAAGTGGCTTACTGACTCCAGAGTATTGAAATATGAAATAATCTTAATAGATGCTGACAACCTAGAGCTGGTAACCTCTAAAACCCTAAATCCAGCACAGTTTCTCTCTGGAGAGCCATTATTAGAACTAGAGAATAACTGCTTGGAACTGGTGGACTTTCAGACAAAAGTTAGGGAAGATCTGGAAGAGACACCTTTACCTTATGGAAGAAAATTATTCACTGATGGGTCTTCAAGAGTAGTGGAGGGGAAAAGGATGTCTGGATATGCAATAATTGAAGATACAGAAAAGGAAGACATGAAAATTACCGAGAAGGGCAAACTGCCTTCTAATTTGTCAGCTCAGTGTTGTGAAATCTATGCCTTAAAGAGGGGACTTGACTTATTGGAAGGCGACCAAGGGACAATTTACACTGACTCACAGTACGCCTTTGGGATCATTCATACATTTGGAAAGATTTAGTAGGAATGTGAGTATCTGAACTCCAAAGGAAAAAAACTTCGTGCACACAGAACTGATTAGATCGATATTAGAATCTCTACCTAAAGCTGCAGAGATTGCAGTGGTACATGTTAAGGGACATCAGAAAGGGAATACCATCGAGGAAAAAGGGAATCAGTTAGCTGACCAAATGGCTAAGGAGGCAGCATTAGACCCAGGGGAGCCACTGAAATGACTGAGGTCAAACAAAGTGTTAGGCGAAGAAAGGAAAGGAAAACTAGTATTCAGTGAGAAAGAACTAAAAGCAATAAAAGAATTAAAAATGCATCAGGGGGAACAAGGGCAGTGGTTGACACCAGATGGGCGTAAATTTTTAAATAAAGACCTTGCCCAGAAAATGTTAACAGAGATACATGAATAAACCCACTGGGGGCTCCAAGGGTTATGCGATCACATTTTAAGAGAAAGTCTAAGTATCGGAATATATGAGTTAGCAAAAGCAGTAACTCAAGGGTGCTTAATTTGCCAAAAAGTAGATCAAAAGGTGATGAGAAAAACCATACCAGGGGAAAGAGAATTAGCCCAAAGGCCATTCCAAAACATTCACATAGACTTTACTGAAATGCCCCCTGTACAGAATTACAAATATTTATTGGTAATAGTTGACCACCACACTCATTTGGTAGAAGCCTTTCCAAATAGAAAAGAAACCACGGAAATAATTGCCAGGATTATCTTAGAAAACATCATTCCCCGATACGGGTTGGTGAACAATATTGATCCTCACCCTGGTGATGAGAGCCTGGCTTCTGTGTAGGAATCATCACCAGGACAGGAAAAGTCCTCCCTGCAGACACATCTGTAACACATCAGCCACAGAAGCTTCTGCCATCTCTGCTCAGCTGCACGGGCACCACTGAGCCGCAGGAGCAGTGAGGGGATCGCGCAGGGCGAGGGCACAGACGTGCATGGCTCTGTCCTGGCACCTGCAGCGATGCCCCCATGGCCGAGCTTTGGGCTCTGAGCTGGCAGCTCTCCCAGGGGAAAGGGCTTGACCTACCCTCACCATCTCCCAGAGGCTCAGTCATGGATGTGGTTTTGGAAGCCAGATCACCTTCATCAACAGGTTCAGCTGCAAAGAAAGGCAGGACAGGACATCACCCATGGCACTGTAGCAGATCCTCGGGCTGCAGGCAAGGCTCAGCCCTGGGGCACAGCCCTGAGCCTGGCCCCTGCCCGTTCTACTCTTCTCTGTGACTGCACAGAGCACACAGAAGGACACAGTGGCACTGCACACGGGAGGAGGATGGACAGCTAAAAGCTCCTTCCTCCCACTGACAGCGATCCAATAGGATGCCTCAGTGCTCCAGAAAGGAGCAGGGCAAGGTTTACAGAATTCTTCAGCCCTGACTTAACGTTAACAAAAATGGCCGATGGGTGAGCTCTTGCAACATGGACACTGATTATTCTGCCAGTAAAAAGGGAAATTCAGAACTTGCCTCTGGCATTCGCCAAGACATTCAAAGTGTCATTCACCTGGACTTCCAAATCTTCCAAGGAGTGATCCAAATCTAGAATGGAGAAAAGACCTGAACCATTTCCTTTGTGTGCTGGGATCCCCTTCTGCCTTTGGGAACAGGGCATTGCAACGGGGTTGGTTAAGGCTACGGGAGACAGGTGTGAATGGACAAGGCCAAACTGCACAGGGGCCTGGGCAGTTCTGGGCTGGCTCCTGGTCACTCTGCACCCTCTTTGCAGGCCCTGTGACACATCCCTGGAGAGGAAACTGGGGCTGCCCAAGGCCTTGGGATCTCTCTCCCTCCCCCAGAGGAAACCCTCCCTAAAGGCCTGGGGAAAACCATCGCCAGCACTTCCCGGGGAGCAGGGAGCGCTGTTCCGGGAAAGGGGAGCCAGGCTGCCAGCTCACCTGCTCGCCACCCTTGCAGCGGAGCAGCCTGGGCAGCCCTGGCAGGCAGGGCCACGGCCAGGAGGAGCAGGAGGAAGAGGCGCAGAGCAAGGGCCATGGTGCCTTGCCCTCTGCCAGTCCCGCAGCGCTTGCTGCCACCGCTGTCCTGAACCGCTGTCCCAATGTCAGCACCACTGCTGCCACCGCCGCTGCTGCTGCCGCAACAGTTGTGCTCAAGGACTGAGTGCTCGCTCCTTGTGCTGCTGTGCAACCACCGGGTCTGGCACCTCTGTGACCTCAGAGCCTGCTGTGACCTCAGCCTGCTGTGACCCCTGAGCCTGCTGTGACCTCATGGCCTCAGCTGTACCCCCAGAGTGTGCCCACATCTGTACAAATGGACTGCCTTGATTGTTTTTGTGTATCCCAGGTCCATTGCTCAGCAAAACCTTATTTGTCACCTGCTGACATTGTGGGTCAGACTGTGTCCATGGAGATGCTCTTGATGGCTTCCCTCTTTTCCTGGGCTTGCCACTGGAGGAGGTCCAGGCCCAGAAGATGCCAGGGAAGGAAATGTGCCCTCAGCCCAGGGACGCTCAGCATGGGCTCCCCCAGCCCTCGGGACCCCGCCGCTGGTCACAGCAGCCCCTGCCTGGCTCCTGCCTGCCCACACTTGTGGGCATCCACGGCTGCTCCTGGTCATGGAGCTGAGCCAGTGCGGCTGCCAGGTGGGCTTTGCTGCTCCTGCCACCCAGACACTGGGGTGACAGCTCCATCTCTTTATTGCAACAGAAATGCTGGGCCAAGCTCTGCCAACCTTCAGTAGGGGCCAGAGATCAGGGCCAGTGCCTTAAGGGGGAGAGGACCTTGTTTGGGTGCTGGCAGCACCTGCACAGCAACAAGTTGGTAAAGCAACTGTGGCAGGGACCAGAAAATATCCCTGTGTGCCTCACAAACAATCCGTGAACACCAATGCAGAGACCCCAAGACGGCCTTGTGTGCCTCACAAAAGAACCCAGCCTCCTGCCCACCTTAGCAAGGACTCAGCTCCTCTCCAAGCCTTGATAACAAGCACTAAACCGCCACGGTAATCGCGAGGAAGTCAAGCCCCTGCCACACTTACAAATTTCTCCAGTCACTTGAACACCATAGAAAAGATCCCAAATCCCCATAGAAGCTCATGAGGAACCCCAGCCACACGCACCACTTCCAAAGGACCCAAAGCCCCGCACATCTTAGTGCAAAATTCAACACGCACAAGACCAGCCCCTCCAGCTTGTGTGCCTCATTGCGGACCCCTGGCATCTGCCAGCATTACAGGAGTCCCCCATACCCTGCATGCCAGAGAAAAGCCAGGCTTGCCATTAACTCTAGCCAACAGTGTGTTCCCTGACAAAAATCAATTCCCTTCGGGGAATAGGGAACACGTGTGGTGGGGCCGCCTGCACCTGTGGGAGCAATGGGGAGCGTCAGCCCGTGCTGTGCTGCACTGCTGAGCTGGCAGCACGGTGGATGCAGGCAGGACGTTCTCCATTTCCCCCAGAGCTGGGGCCTGCAGGCACCTTGCCGCCCCTTGGCACAGGCTGTGCCACCCAACAAAGCCCAGCAAGCTGGGAGGATGCCCGGGGCCAGCAGGAAGCTGAGAGATGGCCCTGCTCTAGCACTGAAGGGAGTTCCACCAGAAGCAAACAAAATGGTAACTTGAAGAGATACCCACTGTGCTCAAAGTTTCTCTGAGACAACTAAGACGGGAGCTCATCAAAAATCTCAGGAAATATCTGGGAAAAGGTTTTATGTACGTTGGTTGTGACCAGATAAAAAGCTCCTGTAGGAAAAGAGCCTCTGCAGCAGGCTGGCTGGCTGAAGGTGTCTTACTTCTTCCTAGAATAAAGATTACCACTGAAATGCAGTTTTATTTTTTATTGAAAAAGCGGGAACAATTTTCCAGAACTCTAAAAGTAGTTTCAAAAATACAGATGTGTTGTGGAAACAGGAATGAAACATTAAACATTTGGGGATTTCTCTCTACAAGGGATATTTCTAAATATTTCTAAGAATGAAATGTGAAGACTAAATAAGGTCACTTGTTCTCTCGATTCTAAAACTACTTAGAAAAATCTTTAATGACGATAGGAATTGAGAAGAAATATTTGGGGGTGTCTCTCTACAGAAAAACGATTTTGAAATATTTGTACAGATTTCTAATTTCTAAAACAGATAAACTAAGCAAATGGAGTTGCTTTTTCTCAGGAGCCCCATGCTGCTGCCTGCCCCCTGGGCTATCCCAGTCCCTGGGACCCCGCCGCTGGTCACAGCAGCCCCTGCCTGGCTCCTGCCTGCCCACACCATGGGCATCCACGGCTGCTCCTGGCTATGGAGCTCAGCCAGTGCTGCTGCTGGCTGGGCTTTGCTACCGCTGCCACCCAAACACTGGGATGATGGCACATTCCCTTTAGTGCAACAAAAGAAAGGGCCATCACCTAGCCTGGCAGAGAGCAGGGTTAACTTCACTGCTGTTTAGAGGGCAGGCCCAGGGGGCTCGGGGGCCGAGGAAGCAACATTTTGGACTGAGGAGGGGCTGGAGGGTGCTGGGCTGCTCCTGGGGTCTATAGAATAAGTCGGGACGGGACAGAAGGGGGAACAAACAAGAAATGGAAGTAGCTTGGGGATATACATAGAGAGAGGAGGTGTCAGTGGGATCTCCAGGAGAACAGGGGATTTCCTTGTCGATGGCTGTTCTGGAGTCTTCTTCTTGGAATTCTTGACAGGGCTGCGCAGGCTCTCCTAACTGCTGGAGGAGCTGCTCCTGCTGTTTGGGTATGAGGTGCAGCCACCGTCTTACAACTCCTGTCCAGAGGTGGAACTGTGGAAAGAGGAGGTGGCTGAGGCCCCAGCTGCCAGTGGTACACAGGGACCCTCCTGCACAGCAGGGCCCAGAGCTGGCAAGGCTCCCCAGCATGGCTGGAGCTGCTGGCACAGCTTGGCCCAGCTGCACAGCTGCCCCTCAAGGCCCCAGCCAGCAGGACACGGCTCTGGGCAGGCTCCGTGGCCAGGAGTGGGCCCCAGAGCGCCTCTGCCTTTCAAGGGCAATCTCGTCCCTGCTCTTTCTCCTCCCCACCGTGCTTTGCCTCTGCCCTGTGCCCCTGGGGCTGCTCTTGGCCAGGCAACCTCAGTGGGAGCACGCACTGGCTGCAGCCCCAGCGGGCCCCCCAGGACAAGGCCCAGCAATTAGGAGGCCAATGAAAGCTCTGGGCAGCAGCAGAACCCTCAGCAGAGTTCTTTGGACAACTATGAACTGGACACACCTACAGTGCAGCCTCAGTGGGAATGTTTTCTGTCTGAAGTACAATTTCAAAAGAAGCTGTTTGAGGGAAAGGTGAACTAAACACTTACTCTTTTCTCTTCCAGCAAGTCCAAATTCGGACACAGCATAAGATTAAGATCAGCTCCAAGACAAGCAGGCCTGCCAGTAACCCTAACCAGAAGCCTGTTCCCTGACAGAAACCCCTTCCAAGGCTCTTCTGGGCATCAGGAACATGTGCTGTGGTTCCAGCTGCACCTGTGGGAGCAATGGGGAGCGTCAGCCCGTGCTGTGCTGCACTGCTGAGCTGGCAGCACGGTGGATGCGGGCAGGATGTTCTCCGTTTCCCCCAGAGCTGGGGCCTGCAGGCACTTTGCCGCCCCTTGGCACAGGCTGTGCCACCCAACAAAGCCCAGCAGGCCGGGAGGAGAGCCCGGGGGCTGTGGAGCTGCTTGGGCAGTGGCTGCTTGGAGGGACATGGGCCAAAGCCATCCCTGAGCAGCCACTGCCAGCCCTGGCCCTCCCTGCCCTTGACAGCTCCCCCAGCCCCAGGGCACAGAGTCAGGCCCTGTCAGGAGCCAGTGCAGCCCCTGCCCAGTCGGTAGCCAAGGCTGGCTCTGGCCCTGGGCTCGCGGCAGGGCTCCTGCTCAGGGCTGCTCCTGTGCCTTGGGCCTCTGGGCACTCAGGGCCAGCCCTGGAGCAGCTGCAGCGGGAGGGACATGGGTGCGTGAGTCCCCTTTCCCCAAGGCTGTGAACGAGCTCCAAAGGCACCCTCAGCTTTGGCTGCGGCAGGGCCGTGCAAGGGAAGGCCCCAGTGGAAGAGCTGCTGCCACACAGCCCTGCCAAGGGCTGAGCCCTGCTGAGCCCGGCACAGCAATTACCTTCTGAGCCTGTGCCCGTGCCCATGCCTGTGTTTGGCTTGGCCTTCCGTCCTGCAGCAGGGGCTGCCAATCGGCCTCTGCTTCTTTGGGGAAACACCTCCTTCTGTCCTGCCTTTTGGCCCATCACTTGAGAAACAAAAAGTACACCTTAACAGATGGAACGATTCTCCATTACTTTGATGGCATGTTCAGGACATCATGCTTATGCAAGATCGGGTAAAATCAACAAATCATCTGGGCTTTTTCAGCTGGGCCAGGGCCCACCCTCCTCCAAACAGCTGCCAGTGCTGAGCAGAAGCTGTGAGGGGATCGTGCAGGGCGAGGGAACACACGAGCATGGCTCTGTCCTGGCACCTGCAGCGATGCCCCCTGGCCGAGCTTTGGGCTCTCAGCTGGCAGCTCTCCCAGGGGAAAGGCCTTGACCTACCCTCACCATCTCCCAGAGGCTCAATCCTGAACGTGGGCTGGGAAGCCAGATCACCTTTAGCAACAGGCTCAGCTGCAAAGAAAGGCAGGACACAACAGCTCCAATGGCACTGCTGAAGATTCTCCTTCAGGCCCGAGTGGCAGTGAGGGCACCTGGGTGATTGGTGCCATCCAAGGCACTCCCTTGGCTCTGCCTTCCACTCAGGAGCAGGGCCAGGGGGACCTCGTGCTTGCAGTGGCCCCACACTGGGATGGAAGGAACCCGTTGCAGGGTTGTTGGGGCAGAAAGGACTCCCTGGAGCTGCCAGCAGCTCCAAACCCAGCCCCAGGCAGGGCCAGGCCTTGGCAGTGGCAGCAGGAGCAGCTCAGGCTCCCTGGGGGCAGCAAAGGAGCTGAGAAAGGCTCAGCCCCGGGGCACAGTGCCAGCCCCTTCCCTCTCTGCTCTTCTCTGTGGCTGCAGAGAGCACATCGAAGGACACTGTGGCATTGCACACGGGAGGAGTGTGCAATGGACAGCTAAATGTCCCTTCTTCCCACTGACAGCAATCCTGTGGGATGACTCAGGGCCCCAGAAAGGAGCAGGGCAAGGTTTCCAGAACTGATCAACCTTCAGTGAAATTTAAGGGAACTGGCTCATGAGTAAGCTCCTGCCACACAGCCACGGATTATTCTGTCAGGAAAGGTACATTCAGAACATGCCTCCAACATCTGACAAAATCTTCAAAGTACCATTCACCAGCATTTCCAAGTAATCCAAGTCATGATCCCAGTCAAGAAGGGATCACAGAGGCTACAGAACCATTTCCATGGTGTGCTGGGATCCCCTTCTTAATTGGGGAATTGGGCACTGCAAGGGGGTGGGGTAAGGCTGTGGGAGCCTGTGCCTCCTGGTCACTCTCCACGCTCTTTGCAGGTCCTGTGCAACATCCCTGGAGGGGCAGCTGGAGCAGCCCAGCGCCCTGGGGCTCTCTCCCTCCCACACAGGAAACCCTCACTAAATGCTTGGGGAAATCTGCAGTGCCACAGCTGTCGCTCCCAACCTGCGTCCCTCCCTCCTGCTTGCCCACCTGCCCATGGAACAGCTCCCACAGCCCACGGGCACATGGTCAGGCCCTCTAAGGACACACTGGAGCCTTGATCTCCCCCTCTGCCCTTTCCCCACCACGGGCACCCCGTGCAGCCGCTCCCAGGTTTCGGGACGTGTCTCCCACGGAGGGAGCCCAGCAGGACAGCTCAGTAGCCGAGTGCCCTGAGCCTGCTCAGGACAATTCATCTGGGCTGTGCCCGCAGTGCCAAGCAGCAGAGAGGGCAGCCCAAGCCTCAGCAGGGCTCAGGCCCAGAGGCACAGCAATTACCTCCTGTGGCTGTGCCTGGCATCGCCTCCCTTCCTGCAGGAAATGCCACCTTCCATAGAGCCTCTCTGTCCATCCCTTGAGAAAGGAAGAGGCACAGCTGGATCAGATGGAATCATTGCAAATCCAGGAGGTGGCCTCTTCAGGAGGCAATACTTGTCCAAGACATGGGTAATGATCAGGAAAATCCTGATGCCCCCAGGCCTTTGGGGCTGGCTATGGCCCTCCCTCCTCCAAGCAGCCACACCTCAGGATGTGCCTGGGGACTGGGAAAATGCAGGGGATCCTGTGTGAGTTGTGGCTGCGTGGCAGCTGATGCCCATTGCCTTCCTGCGGAGGCTGGGGAGAAGCTGCAGCCAGGCCAGGCTGGGAAACAGCCCTGCAGGGCCTGGAAGCAGCAGCGGGGCAGCGAGGCTGCCATGGATCCCCTGCAGCTGTTCTGGGCACGGCGTGTCCAGATGTGCAGCCAAAGCCGCCGGCTGCTGAGCCCCAGGACAAGGCTGAGGGAAATGCTCTCACCATTCCCTTTGAGAAGTTCTGTCACTATCCGTTTCAAGATGTTGTTTGGCTCATGTGGTTTCTTGTGTCCTGGGGCTTTGTTCTTCCCTCTCAGAGGACCTTAACAGAAAGTAGTTCCATTTCCTAGGAATGGATGCCACAGAAGCAGGGCTCAGCCTGTGGGGTCAGCAGGGACAACACTACTCACCCCAGTGATTGGAGCCAGGCTTCTTTGTAGGAATCAGCAAAGGGGCAGGAAAAGTCCACCCTGCAGACACATCTGTAACACAACAGCCACAGTAGGTGGATAACCTGGTTGCTGTGAAGTTGTCAACAATCATTACTGTGTAGGACAGTGAGAACATACCTGAAGGAGGCTCCAAAGGCTTCAACACTTTTCTCAACCAATCTAATGGGGAAGCCTTTCGAGCAACCTCATCTAGAATGAAGCACAGATGAGAACATTTTTCAGGGTGTGTTGGGATCCCCTTCTGCTTTGGGAATTGGGCACTGAAATAGGGTCAGGTAAGGCCGTGGGAGCCAGGGGTGAATGGGCAAGGTCAAACTGCACAAGGGCCTGGGGAGCTCTGGGCTGGCTCCTGGTCACTCTGCACCCTCTTTGCATGCCCTGTGCAACATCCATGGTGGGGCGGCTGAAGCAACCCAGGGCCCTGGGAGCTCTCACTTCCACAGCTGCAACTCTTGCTAAATCCCTGGGGAAAACTGCAGCAGGCAGTGCCACAGCTATTCCCGTGTCCCCCTCCATCCCTTCTGCCCCTTCTCCCTCCCTTTCTACCTACTTCTATATCTCCAACCGTCTTTCCCCTGGGACAAATCCCCCAGCACACAGGCACATAGCCAGGCCCTCTCAGGACGCACTGGAGCCTTGCTCTCCCCCTCTGCCCTTTCCCCACCATGGGCACCCTGTGCAGCCGCTCCCAGGTTTCGGGACGTGTCTCCCATGGAGGGAGCCCAGCAGGACAGCTCAGTACCCGAGTGCCCTGAGCCTTCTGGGGACAATTCCTCTGGGCTGTGCCCGTCTTGTCCGGGCTGTGCCCGCAATGCCAAGCAGCAGAGAGGGCAGCTCAAGCCTCAGCTGGGCTCAGGCCCAGAGGCACAGCAATTACCTCCTGTGGCTGTGCCTGGCATCGCCTCCCGTCCTGCAGAAGAGGCTGTCCATGAGCCACTGCTTCCTCCAGGAAATGCTTCCTTTTGCACAGCCTCTCCATCTGCTTCTGGAGAAAAGAGAGAGCTGGATCATATTGGACTGTTTCCCATTGGAGAGGTGGCATCTTCAGGAGGCAATGCCTCTCAAAGACATGGTTAAGATTCAGGAAATCCCTTTCAAATTTTGGGTAGGGCAGGGCTCTCCCTTCTCCATATAGGTGCCCCTTCTCATCTGCCTGGAGATGGGAAATTGCAGGGCATCTCATGCCTGTGGTGCGGTTTGGGCTGCCTGTCAGCTGATGCCCAATGCCTTCCTGCAGAGGCTGGGGAGAAGCTGCAGCCAGGCCAGGCTGGGAAACTGCCCTGCAGGGCGTGGAAGCAGCAGCGGGGCAGTGAGGCTGCCATGGATCCCTTCCTGCTGTGCCGGGCTCGGTGTGTCCAGATGTGCAGCCAAAGCCTCGGCTGCTGAGCCCCAGGTGAAGGCTGAGGGAATGCACCCACCTTGTCCTGCCTGCTGCATTTCTTTCAGCATTTCCCTCATGTGTTCAGATGGCTCATGGGGTTTCTTCTGTCCTGTAACTTTGTTCTTTCCCCTTGGAGGACCTTAGAGCAACACGGTTCCATTTCCCATGAATGGATGCCACAAAAGCAGGGCTCAGTCTGTGGCGTCAGCAGGGACACACTACTCACCCCTGCGACGGGAGCCTGGCTTCTGGGTAGGAATCATCACAGGGACAGGAAAAGTCCTCCCTGCAGACACATCTGTAACACATCAGCCACAGAAGCTTCTGCTATCTCTGCTCAGCTGCACGGGCACCACTGAGCCGCAGGAGCGGTGAGGGGATGGCGCAGGGCGAGGGCACAGACGTGCATGGCTCTGTCCTGGCACCTGCAGCGATGCCCCCCTGGCCGAGCTTTGGGCTCTGAGCTGGCAGCTCTCCCAGGGGAAAGGCCTTGACCTACCCTCACCATCTCCCAGAGGCTCAGTCATGGATGTGGTTTTGGAAGCCAGATCACCTTCACCAACAAGTTCAGCTGCAAAGAAAGGCCGGACAGAACATCACCTGTGGCACTGTAGCAGATCCTCGGGCTGCAGGCAAGGCTCAGCGCTGGGGCACAGCCGTGGGCCTGGCCCCTGCCCGTTCTACTCTTCTCTGTGACTGCACAGAGCACACAGAAGGACACACTCATTGCACACGGGAGGAGGATGGACAGCTAAATGCTCCTTCCTCCCACTGACAGCCATCCTGTGGGATCCCTCACTGCTCCAGAAAGAAGCTGGGCAAGGTTTACAGAATTCTTCAGCCCTGACTTAACGTTAACAAAAATGGCCGATGGGTGAGCTCTTGCAACATGGACACTGATTAGTCTGCCAGTAAAAAGGGAAATTCAGAACTTGCCTCTGGCATTCGCCATGACATTCAAAGTGTCATTCACCTGGACTTCCAAATCTTGCAAGGCGTGATCCAAATCTAAAATGGAACAAAGACCTGAACCATTTCCTTTGTGCGCTGGAATCCCCTTCTGCTTTAAGCGTTGGGCACTGCAAGGGTGTCGGGTATGGCCGCGGGAGCCAGGTGTGAATGGACAAGGTCAAACTGCACAGGGCCTGGGGAGCTCTGGGCAGGCTCCTGGTCACTCTGCACACTCTTTCCATGCCCTGTGCAACATCCATGGTGGGGCGGCTGAAGCAACCCAGGGCCTTGGGGGCTCTCACTTCCACAGCTGCAACTCTTGCTACATCCCTGGGGAAAACTGCAGCAGGCAGTGCCACAGCTATTCCCGTGTCCCCCTCCATCCCTCCTTCCCCTTCTCCCTCCCTTTCTACCTACTTCTATCTCTCCAACTGTCTTTCCCCTGGGACAAATCCCCCAGCACACAGGCACATAGCCAGGCCCTCTCAGGACACACTGGAGCCTTGATCTCCCCCTCTGCCCTTTCCCCACCATGGGCACCCCGTGCAGCCGCTCCCAGGTTTAGGGACGTGTCTCCCACGGAGGGAGCCCAGCAGGACAGCTCAGTAGCCGAGTGCCCTGAGCCTTCTGGGGACAATTCCTCTGGGCTGTGCCCGTCTTGTCCGGGCTGTGCCCGCAATGCCAAGCAGCAGAGAGGGCAGCTCAAGCCTCAGCTGGGCTCAGGCCCAGAGGCACAGCAATTACCTCCTGTGGCTGCGCCTGGCATCGCCTCCCGTCCTGCAGAAGAGGCTGTCCATGAGCCACTGCTTCCTCCAGGAAATGCTTCCTTTTGCACAGCCTCTCCATCTGCTTCTGGAGAAAAGAGAGAGCTGGATCATATTGGACTGTTTCCCATTGGAGAGGTGGCATCTTCAGGAGGCAATGCCTCTCAAAGACATGGTTAAGATTCAGGAAATCCCTTTCAACTTTTTGGGTAGGGCAGGGCTCTCCCTTCTCCATATAGGTGCCCCTTCTCATCTGCCTGGAGATGGGAAATTGCAGGGCATCTCATGCCTGTGGTGCGGTTTGGGCTGCCTGTCAGCTGATGCCGAATGCCTTCCTGCAGAGGCTGGGAGAAGCTGCAGCCAGGCCAGGCTGGGAAACTGCCCTGCAGGGCGTGGAAGCAGCAGCGGGGCAGTGAGGCTGCCATGGATCCCTTCCTGCTGTGCCGGGCTCGGCGTGTCCAGATGTGCAGCCAAAGCCTCGGCTGCTGAGCCCCAGGTGAAGGCTGAGGGAATGCACCCACCTTGTCCTGCCTGCTGCATTTCTTTCAGCATTTCCCTCATGTGTTCAGATGGCTCATGGGGTTTCTTCTGTCCTGTAACTTTGTTCTTTCCCCTTGGAGGACCTTGGAGCAACACGGTTCCATTTCCCATGAATGGATGCCACAAAAGCAGGGCTCAGTCTGTGGCGTCAGCAGGGACACACTACTCACCCCTGCGACGGGAGCCTGGCTTCTGTGTAGGGACAGGAAAAGTCCTCCCTGCAGACACATCTGTAACACATCAGCCACAGAAGCTTCTGCTATCTCTGCTCAGCTGCACGGGCACCACTGAGCCGCAGGAGCGGTGAGGGGATGGCGCAGGGCGAGGGCACAGACGTGCATGGCTCTGTCCTGGCACCTGCAGCGATGCCCCCCTGGCCGAGCTTTGGGCTCTGAGCTGGCAGCTCTCCCAGGGGAAAGGCCTTGACCTACCCTCACCATCTCCCAGAGGCTCAGTCATGGATGTGGTTTTGGAAGCCAGATCACCTTCACCAACAAGTTCAGCTGCAAAGAAAGGCAGGACAGAACATCACCCGTGGCACTGTAGCAGATCCTCGGGCTGCAGGCAAGGCTCAGCGCTGGGGCACAGCCCTGGGCCTGGCCCCTGCCCGTTCTGCTCTTCTCTGTGACTGCACAGAGCACACAGAAGGACACAGTGGCATTGCACACGGGAGGAGGATGGACAGCTAAACGCTCCTTCCTCTTACTGACAGCCATCCTGTGGGATCCCTCAATGCTCCACAAAAGAGCGGGGCAAAGTTTACAAAATTCTTCAGCCCTGACTTAACGTTAACAAAAATGACCGATGGGTGAGCTCTTGCAACATGGACACTGATTAGTCTGCCAGTAAAAAGGGAAATTCAGAACTTGCCTCTGGCATTCACCAAGACATTCAAAGTGTCATTCACCTGGACTTCCAAATCTTGCAAGGCGTGATCCAAATCTAGAATGGAACAAAGACCTGAACCATTTCATTTGTGTGTTGGGATCCCCTTCTACCTTTGGGAACAGGGCAATGCAAGGGGGTTGGTTAAGGCTGCGGGAGCCAGGTGTGAATGGACAAGGCCAAACTGCACAGGGGCCTCGGGAGCTCTGGCCTGGCTCCTGGTCACTCTGCACCCTCTTTGCAGGCACTGGGACACATCCCTGGAGAGGAAACTGGGGCTGCCCAGGACCGTGGGGTCTCTCTCCCTCCCCCAGAGGAAACCCTCACTAAAGGCCTGGGGAAAACCATCCCCGGCGCTTCCTGGGGAGCAGGGAGCGCTGTCCCGGGAAAGGGGAGCCAGGTTGCCGGCTCACCTGCTCGCCACCCTTGCAGCGGAGCAGCCTGGGCAGCCCTGGCAGGCAGGGCCACGGCCAGGAGGAGCAGGAGGAAGAGGCGCAGAGCAAGGGCCATGGTGCCTTGCCCTCTGCCAGTCCCGCAGCGCTTGCTGCCACCGCTGTCCTGACACCGCTGTCCCAATGTCAGCACCACTGCTGCCACCGCCGCTGCTGCTGCCGCAACAGTTGTGCTCAAGGACTGAGTGCTCGCTCCTTGTGCTGCTGTGCAACCATGGGGCTCTGGCACCTCTGTGACCTCAGAGCCTGCTGTGACCTCAGCCTGCTGTGACCCCTGAGCCTGCTGTGACCTCATGGCCTCAGCTGTACCCCCAGATTGTGCTCACATCTCGTACAAATGGACTGCCTTGATTGTTTTTGTGTATCCCAGGTCCATTGCTCAGCCAAACCTTATTTGTCACCTGCTGACATTGTGGGTCAGACTGTGTCCATGGAGATGCTCTTGATGGCTTCCCTCTTTTCCTGGGCTTGCCACTGGAGGAGGTCCAGGCCCAGATGATGCCAGGGAAGGAAATGTGCCCTCAGCCCAGGGACGCTCAGCATGGCCTCCCACAGGCCTCGGGACCCCACCGCTGGTCACAGCAGCCCCTGCCTGGCTCCTGCCTGCCCACACCGTGGGCATCCACGGCTGCTCCTGGGCACGGAGCTGAGCCAGTGCAGCTGCCAGGTGGGCTTTGCTGCTGCTGCCACCCGGACATTGGGGTGACAGCCCCATCTCTTTATTGCAACAGAAATGCTGGGTCAAGCTCTGCCCACCTTCAGTAGGGGCCAGAGATCAGGGCCAGTGCCTTCAGGGGAGAGGACCTTGTTTGGGTGCTGGCAGCACCTGCACAGCAACAAGTTGGTAAAGCAAGTGTGGCAGGGACCAGAAAATATCCCTGTGTGCCTCACAAACAATCTGTGAACACCAATGCAGAGACCCCAAGACGGCCTTGTGTGCCTCACAAAAGAACCCAGCCTCCTGCCCACCTTAGCAAGGACTCAGCTCCTCTCCAAGCCTTGACAGCAAGCACTAAACCGCCACGGTAATCGCGAGGAAGTCAAGCCCCTGCCAGCCTTACAAATGTCTCCAGTCACTTGAACACCATAGAAAAGATCCCAAATCCCCATAGAAGCTCATGAGGAACCCCAGCCACACGCACCCCTTCCAAAGGACCCAAAGCCCCGCACATCTTAGTGCAAAATTCAACACGCACAAGACCAGCCCCTCCAGCTTGTGTGCCTCATTGCGGACCCCTGGCATCTGCCAGCATTACAGGAGTCCCCCATACCCTGCATGCCAGAGAAAAGCCAGGCTTGCCATTAACTCTAGCCAACAGTGTGTTCCCTGACAAAAATCAATTCTCTTCGGGGAATAGGGAACACGTGTGGTGAGGCCGCCTGCACCTGTGGGAGCAATGGGGAGCGTCAGCCCGTGCTGTGCTGCACTGCTGAGCTGGCAGCACGGTGGATGCGGGCAGGACGTTCTCCATTTTCCCCAGAGCTGGGGCCTGCAGGCACCTTGCCGCCCCTTGGCACAGGCTGTGCCACCCAACAAAGCCCAGCAGGCCGGAAGGAGAGCCCGGGGTCAGCAGAGAGCTGAGAGAAGGCCCTGCTCTAGAACTGAGGAAGTTCCACTAGAAGCAAACAAAATGGTAACTTGAAGAGATGCCCACTGTGCTCAAAGTTTGACTGAGAAGACTAAGACGAGAGCTTGTCAAAAATCCCAGGAAATATCTGGGAAAAGGTTTTATGTATGTTGGTTGTGACTAGGTACAAAGCTCCTGCAGGAAAAGAGCCTCTGCAGCAGGCTGGCTGGCTGAAGGGGTCTTACTTCTTCCTAGAATAAAGATTACCACTGAAATGCAATTTTATTTTTTATTGTAAAAGGGGGAAATATTTTCCAGAACTCTAAAAGTAGTTTCAAAAATTTCAAAAATTAGTTCCTGTTGTGGAAACAGGAACGAAACATTTGGGGATTTCTCTCTACAAAGGATATTTCTAAATATTTCTAAGAATGAAAAGTGAAGACAAAATGGGGTCACTTTTTCTCTCGATTCTAAAACTACTTACAAAATCTTTAAACACTATAGTAATTGGGAAGATATATTTGGGGGTGTCTCTCTTCAGAAAAACTATTTTGAAATACTTCTACAATTTCTAATTTCTAAAACAGAAAACCTAAGCAAATGCAGTTGCTTTTTTTTAGGAGCCCCATGCTGCTGCCTGCCCCCTGGGCTCCCCCAGCCCTCAGGACCCCGCCGCTGGTCACAGCAGCCTCTGCCTGGCTCCTGCCTGCCCACACCGTGGGCATCCATGGCTGCCCCTGGCCATGGAGCTGTGCCAGTGCTGCTGCCGGCCGGGCTTTGCTGCTGCTGCCACCTGGACACTGGGGTGACGGCACCTTCCCTTTAGTGCAACTAAAGAAAGGGCCATCACCTAGCCTGGCAGAGAGCAGGGTTAATTTCAGTGTTGCTTAGAGGGCAGGCCCAGGGGGCTCAGAGGCAGAGGAAACGACATGTTAGTCTCAGGAGGGGCTGGAGGGTGCTGGGCTGCTCCTGGGGTCTATAGAAGAAGTCGAGATGGGACAGAAGGAGATCAAAAAGGAGATGCAAGTAGCTTGGGGATATACATGGAGAGAGGAGGTGTCAGTGGGATCTCCAGGAGAATAGGAGATTTCCTTGTCGATGGCTGTTCTGGAGTCTTCTTCTCAGAATTCTTGACAGGGCTGTCCAGGCTCTTCTAACTGCTGGGGGAGCTGCTCCTGCTGTTTGGGTGTGAGGTGCAGCCACCGTCTTACAACTCCTGTCCAGAGGTGGAACTGTGGAAAGAAGAGGTGGCTGAGGCCCCAGCTGCCAGTGGCACACAGAGAGCCTCCTGCACAACCGGGCCCAGAGCTGGCAAGGCTCCCCAGCACGGCTGGAGCTGCTGGCACAGCCTGGCCCAGCTGCACAGCTGCCCCTCAAGGCCCCGGCCAGCAGGGCACAGCTCTGGGCAGGCTCCCTGGGCAGGAGCGGGCCCCAGAGCACCTCTGCCTTTCAAGGGCAATCTCGTCCCTGCTCTTTCTCCTCCCCACCGTGCTTTGCCTCTGCCCTGTGCCCCTGGGGCTGCTCTTGGCCAGGCAGCCTCAGTGGGAGCCAGCACTGGCTGCAGCCCCAGCGGGCCCCCCAGGACAAGACCCAGCAATTAGGAGGCCAATGAAAGCTCTGGGCAGCAGCAGAAGCCTCAGGCGAGTTATCTGGACAATCATGGACTGGCCACACCTACACTGAAGCCTCACTGGGAATGTTTCATGTCTGAAGTACAATTTCAAAAGAAGCTGTTTGAGGGAAAGGTGAATTAAACACTCACCCTTTTCTCTTCCAGCAAGTCCAAATTCGGATAGAGCATAAGATGAAGATCAGCTCCAAGACAAGCAGGCCTGACAGTAACCCTAGCCAGCAGCCTGTTCCCTGACAGAAACCCTTTCCAAGGCCCTTCTGGGAATCAGGAACATGTGCTGTGGTTCCAGCTGCACCTGTGAGAGCAATGGGGAGCGTCAGTCCGTGCTGTGCTGCACTGCTGAGCTGGCAGCACGGTGGATGTGGGAAGGACGTTCTCCATTTCCCCCAGAGCTGGGGCCTGCAGGCACCTTGCCGCCCCTTGGCACAGGCTGTGCCACCCAACAAAGCCCAGCAGGCCAGGAGGAGAGCCCGGGGGCAGCGCAGCTTCTTGGGCAGTCACTGCTTGGAGGGACACGGGCCAAAG